>NW_011336995.1:0-3499 GCF_000735185.1 Notothenia coriiceps
ATGCGTAATGGCACTGCGCCACTGGCTGCACCCGACTTTTCTAGTACGGGGCGTGCCCATGGGTGCTGTCCTATCGCGGAAGGTGGTCACCACAGACGCATGTGTGACGGGCTGGGGGGGTATGTACGAAGGTCGACCTGTGAGGGGTCTCTGCAGCAGAGACCTCAACGGTCACACATAAATTATCTGGAGCTTTTAGCGGTGTTCCTCTCCCTAAAACGCTTTACTGCCTTTTCTCTAGAGGACATCATGTCCTCGTGAGGACAGACAACAGGACCACAATATCGTATATAAACCTCCAAGGGGTTTACGTTCTCTGCAGTTACACATGCTGGCACGCAAACTGATCTTATGGAGCTGCGGACGTCTCCTCTCTCTGAGAGCGACGCACGTACCAGGAGTGATGAACCTCGGGGCAGATCTGCTGTCCAGAGGTGCACCACTATATGCAGACTGGACTCTACATCCAATAATTGTGAGTCAGCTGTGGGTGCGTTACGGCCGGGCCGCGGTGGATCTGTTCGCATCAAAAGAAAACGCTCAATGTCAGCTGTTCTTTTCAATGCGCGATTTAAACGCACCGTTAGGCGTGGACTCGCTCGCGCACGTTTGGCCTCCGGTCCTTCTGTACGCGTTCCCACCCCTGGCCCAACTCTGGCCAGCTTGAGAGAACAACGCCACACACTGATCCTAATAGCTCCACACTGGCCTGCAATGTACTGGCTGACGGATATATATCAGCTGCTGTGCGGGCAGCCGTGGGCTCGCTCGCAGGGACATACTGTCTCAGGCGGGGGGGACGATCTTTCACCCACACCCAGAGCGCTTGGCACTATGGGCCTGGCCCGTGAGTGGTATAAACTGAATACAGTGGGACTCCCTCAGAAGGTGATAAACACTATTCAGAGTGCAAGAGCTTCCTCCACCAGGTCTCTCTATGACTGTAAGTGGAGGGTGTTTGAGGAGTGGTGCCTTCAAAAAGGACACATCTCTTTTCAATGTCCTGTCGGGGTGATTTTATCATTTCTACAGGACCTAATTGATAAACACAGAGCTTTCTCTACGATCAAAGTGTACCTGGCTGCTATTGCTACATGCCATGCCATGTGGGCTTTGAGGGAAAGACGGCTAGCCAACATCCTTTGGTCTGCCGTTTTATGAAAGGGGCTCGCAGGCTCCTCCCTGTTTCCAGGTCACTGGTGCCCTTATGGGACTTGGCAGTGGTTTTAGATGGGCTCACTCGACCTCCATTTGAACCCCTGGAAGAAGCTGACATGAAACACCTGTCACTGAAGACAGTGTTGTTACTGGCTCTGGCATCTGCCAAGCGAGTCAGTGACATTCATGCGCTCTCTGTACATCCTTCATGCACTCAGTTTGCCCCGGGGCAAACGAGAGTGTTGCTGAAGCCCAACCCTGCCTTTATACCTAAGGTGGTTGGCTCATGTACCCCCATTGACATTGTGGCATTTCTTCCGCCGCTGTGTTCCTCTGAGGAACAGCGGCCGAATTTGCTGTGTCCAGTTCGTGCTTTACGCACCTATATGGACAGGTCAAAAGAGTTTCGTTGCAATGACCAACTCTTTATATCCTGGGCCAACCCTCAGAAGGGCAAGCCCGTTACCAGGCAACGGCTCTCCCACTGGATTGTGGAAGCGATTGCTCTGGCTTGTACGAGTCAGGGTTTGCAGGCACCAACGGGCCTGCGTGCTCATTCTACTCGTGGACTGGCTACATCCTGGGCTTTGTTCAAGAGTGTTTCCATCCAAGACATTTGGGCAGCAGCAAGCTGGTCCTCACCGCTCACTTTTGTCCGCTTTTACAGGCTAGATGTCTCTGCTCCAAATTGGTTGACAATTGTTTAACTCAAAGTAGTCAACAGTAATCCTGATTTCACACATCATATTAAGCAAATCCTGGCAGGAGTACCTTGCTGCTTTTGTCTTTATAATGCATTCAGAGTGCACCATGTGCATGGGTCAAATTACACCTCTCATTGTGTTTGTCGGTATAAATTATGGGACCACAGAGTTTTTTGTAACAGAAAAATTGTATTGCTAAAAAGTAAACATAATTTCTCTAAATTGTAAAGGTGGTTCCTTTGCACTTAGTGGGAATAAAAACATAAATGGTCAATGAACCCGATTTATAATTGCGTACGGCAAAGAAAAAACAGAGGAGGACAAACAATTTCAACTACTTCAGTGCTCAAAAACACAACTACTTTGGCAAATCAATGTGCAGGAGTAATACAATAGTTAGGAAATACTGAAAAAAATCAACGTAATCTGAATATATTTATTGCTTTCTTCAAATAGTATTTAGACATCCGTGGCAGAAAACGGACAAATCAAAATCTCTCCTGTATTAGGTCAGAAAAATAATGAGACAAACAACAAGAACTGACCAAATCCATGATTATTATATGAAAATACTGGAATATGAATGAAAAAAGTATTTCCCGCAACTATAAGTAGAATGAATCAAGTTCTCCCCTGGACTAGTAAAACAATACATTGCCTTTTTGTTCTACAGGCAAACAGAACCAATGACATGTGAACATTCTCATGTGGCTTTAATGGACACATTATTGTTTGCTTTAAATTTCTTCTTTATTCAAGAAAATTAAGCCAACTGAAAAATGCAATGAGTCAATTTACTTGTCTAACGATTCAAACCAGAGCAAGCACAATACACTGAATGTTTGAAAATGCCCGGTTGTACATAAGAGAAACCCTCAAGCCTAACTTATAGACATGCCTCCTGCTTGTCTCTATATTAATGAAGCAGGGTTTTTGCCTTAAAGACATATAAACTCACCCCATTCTCATGAGCAGAGCTTCTAGGCTACATCTCTCTGTTTCATTGGTCAGCATAAATATAATCAATCACCAGGCGATGGCCATCTCACTGATGACACAGGACATATAACTGTCACTGTGGTATCAATCAAAAGCTTTTGACTTGGAGTTTATGATGGTCCGAAAGAAAGGGTCATGTTCACCAGAGAGGAGATGCATTGGTACACAACTGCAGATACACACATAAATGTGCGAACACTTAGGCCTGCCACAATAATTAATTTTGTTGGACGATGAATTTTCCCGGAAATTATTGCGATAAACGATAATATTGTCGGCACCGTTGTAAGACCATTTTAGACCACTGACATAATGATAATATATAATAATAATTCAAGTACATCCTTTCAAACAGCTTTTTTTTATTGAGCATTCAACATTGCGAAAGAAATGTGAAATAATATTCAAATATATAAATTATATATAATAAATAAACAAATTATTAAATTATAAAGAAGTAATTAAATCACACACAACCAAAAAAATACATTAAATAGACTCGGGCTGGAAAACAGAGCTCTCTCTCTCTATATATATATATCAGGGTTTCCGTTAGCCGGTAATTACCGGTTTTTAGCTGGTAAAATTGAATAAAAACCGGTAAATTCAAAATCTGCCGGTCAAAATGTCCGATGCTC
>NW_011336996.1:0-2015 GCF_000735185.1 Notothenia coriiceps
CCTATCCCCTGTGTGCCAATGTGAGTTTGGAACATTGCACAATTTAAATATATTCTAGTAGACCTCAACAATGGAATATGATCAGTAGAAATGGCCATGACATGGGACCTTTAAAGATAAGACCTCAAAGCTGTGAAAAACTGACATAAAACAAAAACCCATGAAAAAAACCACACTATTTAACATCAAACAGCACAAAGCCAGTTTAACTAAGTGAATATTTCCCACTTTCAGTATATACATGCCTATTTCAGACTCTTACGATACAGTTACATGTATAAAGACTGGGTTTATGAGTAATGACACTTTAAATGATGCATTTATTGACATAACGACCCGGCAGATGACACCGTCTTGAATTAATGACGTTTTGACCCTGAGATATAATGACATGTTTGCATATTGATGAAATGGCATTAGTGTGGCATGATGGGATATTGACAGGTAGACATGTTACATACGGTTTCTTAATACCAGTGTGATTACTGCTGCTATGTAACTATGACTGGTAGATAAAGGCTCAGTTGCTAACTCGAATATAATTTATACTCATATTGGCTTAAAGTGTCAGACTGAAAATCTGCAAAAAGAAATCCTGTTACTATTCGTCTCCCTGTGCGTCTGAGCATCTGACCGATACAAAAGTTGATATTGTCACGAACACGAACAAGATTTTATACGTACTATCTGTCCAATGCACTACTCTCAATTTATAGTTACGATTTGGGCAAAGATGACTTGTATTAAAGTCAACTACTGCACCTTTTACGTAACTAGAAATACACTGTTAGCTTATTATTAATGAGAGAACAACAAACGCTCAAAAACTCAAGAGTGACCAAATATTCAATCAGGAAGTCCAACATTGTAAAATGTAGTCGCTTTACACGTCACACATGTAATACATGCGATAAATCACGATGAGGAATTGTAAATGTACGTCTGCTTCAAGTTTCTGCTTGAAAACAACATCAGATGGAGAAAGAACGGCTTGTGCTGAGTTCACTCTTGACGTTAAATCATCTCCTTAAACATCAAACTTATGCAGAAAGAAGCAATGCTTTCACGGAGGACTACTTATTTTTTCTGCTCACTAATGGAAATGTTTTTGCCGCTGTGCCATTGGCGTTGTTTCCTTCTTTGCTCTCTGATTATAGAACTGAACAAACTGGGCGAGTTTTCTGAATTCTTAGCTGATTGCACGCCTGTAGCCATGCACTCGCTCCTCGTTCTCCTGATAGCCTCCTTTTCCCCCTGCTTCTACAGAGGCATGCCGTGCACTTTGTATGCAGTTATGCTGAATAGGTGCTGATGCATGTTGAAAACTGTTTTGCAGGTGCCTTGTCAAAATGTGCCGTGGACAAAATCTCTTTAATATGCTATCAATCAGCCTCTGGATTCCCCTTTGTAGGCTCAGTGTGATGAGTCCCGCTCTCATGTCCTCCATCGCTGAGTCCCCGTTGTGTGTTTGTCTGTTTAATATGCAACGCCGGTCATTCGGGGAGTCATTTCGGACCCGTGTAAACGAATCGGCGGCGATGATTAGCTGGCGCTGCAGAGGAAGTGTCCATCACGGTGTTTTTCAGAGCAGGTCAGGGAGGACGCTCTGAAAAACACCCAAACATCGCAGAGTAAATACCCCGTGAGTGGACTTACTTAATGGCAGATTTTGCATGCTTAATTGCAAAGTATGGATTGAGGATCCATTAAAAGACATCTTGGAGTCCGGCGTACAGTTTGAATATACTTGAAATGGATTGATCCATCGACTTCCTGGCTTTTTCTGTTTCAAAGAAGTAATTAGAAATCGCAGAGCGCCGCTTTACCTAATCCTTTTTTTTATTTTTAGATGATTTTAAAGGCATTGTTAGTTTCCTGTTTCTGTGTTTTTTGTTGTTGTTGTTGTTGTTGTTGTTGTTGATGCTTGAGGGTGGCACCAAGGACGTCCAGAGGGAAATCTCAGGCTTATTTATTGGAGCCTCTTTAGCCCCAGCTCAATAGCAGCAGTCTGATGG
>NW_011336997.1:0-217 GCF_000735185.1 Notothenia coriiceps
AGGGGAGGACGCGAGATACGGCTGATACTTGACGATCTGGCGGAGAAAGGTTGTGGAGCCTCCGTTGATATGTCGTTGTAAATGGCTTGATGGAAAGCAGGTGTGTAGTCGGGGAGGGTGCACAGCTGATTGCAGCAGGTGAGTGGAGGTTGAGCCGGGAGCCAGGAGTGACAGCCACCACGCACACACAAACAATACAGACAGGGGGAAACAACAA
>NW_011336998.1:0-734 GCF_000735185.1 Notothenia coriiceps
CTGCTGTCCAGAAAAAAACATTGCTGTAAGTTTGAAGTTTGCAAAAGAGCACCTGGATGTTCCACAGCACTACTGGCAAAATATTCTGTGGACAGATGAAACCAAAGTTGAGTTGTTTGGAAGGAACACACAACGCTATGCGTGGATAAAAAAAGGCACAGCACACCAACATCAAAACCTCATCCCAACTGTGAAGTATGGTGGAGGGAGCATCATGGTTTGGGGCTGCTTTGTTGCCTCAGGGCCTGGACAGATTGCCATCATCGACGGAAAAATGAATTCTCAAGTTTATCAAGACATTTTGCGGGAGAACTTAAGGCCATCTGTCCACCAATTGAAGCTCAACAGAAGAAGTGTGATGCAACAGGACAACGACCCAAAGCACAGAAGTAAATCAACAACAGAATGGCTTCAACAGAAGAAAATACGCCTTCTGGAGTGGCCCAGTCAGAGTCCTGACCTCAACCCAATTGAGATGCTGTGGCATGACCTCAAGAGAGCGATTCACACCAGACATCCCAAGAATATTGCTGAACTGAAACAGTTTTGTAAAGAGGAATGGTCCCAAATTCCTCCTGACCGTTGTGCAGGTCTGATATGCAACTATAGGAAACGTTTGGTTGAGGTTATTGCTGCCAAAGGTGGGTCAACCAGTTATTAAATCCAAGGGTTCACATGTTTACATGGTGTGTTCAATAAAACATAAAAACATATAATTGTTTGTGTAGGTTTTA
>NW_011336999.1:0-4229 GCF_000735185.1 Notothenia coriiceps
AAACCAATTGGTAAATTCTAGGGGTGTAACGGTTCACATAATTCACGGTTCGGTATGTACCTCGGTTTGGGGGTCACGGTTCGGTACGGGTTCGGTACGGGTTCGGTACAACAAGAAAAGTCCCAAATGCATAATTCCAGGTTTGTTATTATTTATTTTTAAACAGTAGTGCACGTTTCAGTCTAAAAATAAGGAACTCTAACATTTTGAATACTTAACTGTATTACACAATTAAAAACAAACCAGAAACAGTACCACACAAACTCAGATGGCCATATTATCTATAATGGCTGAGGTCAAACAAAAAGGTTTCATCAAGCTGCAAGACTAAACAGAATGTCTTGAAAATATTACAAAATAAATAATAAGAAAGTTTTGCCGTTGAAATATATATGCCAATAGCTTCCGTTATTTATTTTGATCTCTCGGCTTTCATGTCTATTGGCTTCTTAAAAACAGCGGGGATAAGCTGTTGAACTGCTGTTGTCTTTTGCCGGGCTCCGGTCATTGGCAAATCTGGCTGATGCCTTCTGATATGATTTAGCATGTTTGGCATGTGTTGGAATTAGCATACCGCACCGCTGTCAAACAACGCCAACACACCGTCCTCGTCCGATCCACCACTCGCACTCCATCGTTATTGTAGTCCACAGGGAACCTGAAATGTTCCCACACAGCTGATTTAAAAGAAGCAGGTGGGTTCTAGCTCCTGTGTGTTATCTGAAATCGCCATACTAACTTTTCTTCTTCTTGTATTTTGTTCATTTTGTTGTGTTTTCTTCTTGTTCTTCATTTGTTGTTTAAGGGCGGCTGGCAAACAGCTTTTAGGCACCGTGACGGTTCGGGACGAATACGTTTAGTGGTAACGCATTAAACATGTAAGATTATTTAAATGTATTGATTCAGCATCCCACTTTTGTTTATCTGGGTATTTAAGCTTACACAATGTCACTGAAATGTGACAGAACAACAATCCGTCGGCTATTTGTGCGGTGTAGGAAGGAAAGGACATTTAATTTTTTCAAATGATCCTTACATTTTGCTCTTCAAAGTCACACCGATGTCGAAAAAAGCCATGGATGTGTTGTTTTAATGCTCTGAGTAAGTCGTCTTTGTTGCATCCATGTTTGTTTCAGATTACTACTTAAAGCTAACGAACACACCAAAGTTGTAACCATCATAAGAGCATGTGAGAGCACCATGCGATCTGTCTTTACTCAAGTCCGATTCCATCTGTAAATGCTCTTTTATTCCTGCTCCTCTTTAACATACTTCTTAACCCAATTATTCCCGCCAATTAAGAGGTTGTCCTGCTTCCTATATTTTGAGGGACTACACGACCATAGCAGGAAGCCAGTGCCCTGTAATAACAGCAATTTAATAAAGTTTGGCATTCATGAGTACTACATTTGACTTCTCTCATACATTTGTCTCTGTGTGTGTTTATGTAAGACAGAAAGTAAAACTGGGATAGAGAAAGAAAAAAACGTTTTTCCATCCAAAGTTGTGTATATCCAATATTTTTCACCTTTCACTGACTTGTGTGCAGATTGAATTACAATGTCCAAGAATATATCAATACACAGCTCAATGACAGTGCAGTTGCACGTACCGGATGCTGCATTGATCAAAGCTGTGACCCCCAAGGATCTCTGTAATGACTCGGTTTCACTGTCACTGATGAAACCAAGATAAATTGCTGTGTATTTATTCTACTTTCCAACGAAAAGAAATCACATCCACCCCCTGGAGCAATGCTTTAGCTTCCCTCCAGACTTTTCTGCATCTCCTGTCCTGTTCACCACTTACACACCGTGGACACACAGATGATAGATGTTTGCAAAAGATTTCCAGATCCTCTGGCCCTCGCCGCAGACTAATAATAGAAAGATGGAAAGATAAACTTACGGGAACAGAAAAGGTCAGAGGTTTATTCTTTGTGCGCTGTTGGTTTTTGCTGCATTACTTTATGGGTCAGCTGGAATGGCTCAGTGGGAACATTGATATGAGATAGTAGTCTGTTGTCCCTTTACTCGTATAGCATAATCTATTTGGCAATCCTATACATTTTGAGTCCCCCAAAGTTTTATGTTAGAAAGGTATTGTAGGGGTTCCCTGCAACTAGAAGCTGCTGGATGCTAACTTGCATATTTTGGGGGCAATTTGCACAATTAGCACAAATTGTGTTAATTAGCATTAGCCCACCAGGAGTACAAATTTGGCAACTTTCCTGTTAAAACTGCATTTGGATGCTTAAAATGTCAGAAATGTATTCAGCATCCTCAATAACCAACAAAATCCCTACAGAATTGACCAAAACAGCCACGCCACTCTTTAACCATTGTCTGCTATAATGCTAATCAATGCTAATTATGCAAATTGTGCAAATTGCCCATCATATGCAAGTTAGCATGCGGCAGTTGAATGTGCTAAGGACCCATACTATACATTTACAACCATAAAACTTTGGGGTACTCAACCTTTCCGGGTTTGAGTGCTGACAAGCAGGGTAAGAGGGTGAAAAGTTAGGATGGTTCTAAGGGCCCGTGACTGACAGGGGTCCAAAACATTTTTAGAACATTAAGAATTTTTTTTTAAGTAACCTTTCATCAATCTCCAACAATTAACATTAATATAACGTTAAATTGATGATGTACTCACTAAACCTACGATTTATTTCACTTTTTTTCTTCCAAAAGTTAATTATCCAAAGCCTCTGTAAACCCCCCCTCTATTTACATGTAATGGTTTGGTCCTGCCTCCAAACGCTGTGCGTTACCGCACTTTCTGGCAGAGAGGGAGAGCATGTGAGGAGGGATGCTACAGTAGTACTTACGTGTGTGCCATGTCTCAACGACTAACAAAGTCAGGCTTTCAAAAAAGAAAAGAAAGGAGAGAAAGACAAGAGAGAGGGACTAAAGGGCAACAGTATGTCACCCAGTTTTTCAAAAGAAAAGGTGGGTGTGGTCCATGAGTGGTGAAAATGAGTCTGTTAGCTAAGCTTATTCCATTGTACATAAAAATTGTAATGTTTTGCTGACATTAACTACTGTTAATATCTTCACAGAAAATGCTGAGGTTTTTCATTTCACTCCTCTTTTAGCTGACATTCAATAAATGCAGGTACATTTTTAGCAGCTATTCATACTAAACCAGTTGTCCCTCCTCCTGGTGCCAGGACCAACAGATCCATCTCTAGGCTAAGCAGCCCGCCCCTGTCCCCCCATAAGGCTTTGCAGTCTTGCCATGCTGTCCATTGAAAGCCAGTTGGTTAGAAAGCTGGACTTCAAGGACTTGATCAGTGACTTTGCCTGTAAGAAGGCTAGGCGCTGCGCTCTTGGTGAGTAAGGCTGAGCAAGGCCTCGTAATAACTGTTAAAAGGGCAAAGCTATGGTAACGATATTGGATCGGGGTTTCACCAACTAATCGACTAGTCGACTACCTCTACCACTAGTCGGCGCTGTAGGCCCCAGTCATCTAGTCGTGAACAAAATGGAGGCAAACGTGGGAGATGATGATGCCAACATTGGCGCTGAGGTGCTGCAAAATGCTCAAGCAAAACACGTCCGACATTCAGGGGTCCTCATCTTATGCGTAAATGCGCCGCACCTATGCACTCTACAGTTTCAGTTTTAGCTCCGGCACTAAAAGTTCACGAGCGTGCTCCACTAGCACCCCCTCTTTGAACAGCTGTTTGGACCTCATTTCGAAAGCACGGGTCAACAGGGGTCAACAGTGGCGCGGATGAGCTACGGGATTACTGCCAGCAGACACCCACAATGGATAACCCTCTGAAGTGGTGGGCACAAAACACGAACCGCTTCTCCCGTTTAGCCAAGCTTTCCAGGAGCTACCTGGCTAGCCACCAGCACAAGTGAACGGATGTTTTCCCTGGCAGGCAACACTGTCACCCGACAGCGGTCAAGCCCCCTCCTCACATGTTGATGCGTTGGTCTTCCTTAACGCAAACCAAAAAACCTGGAAGGGTGGACATCGTTATCGAGGAGGACAGTGACAGCGAGTAAAGTGTTGCGCAATGCGCACTGGATTTACGTAGCATTTATGTTCTTAACAGAGTTTTTGCAGTAGATTTGGTGAGTCCAGTTACTGTTTTTCATTTAATCAGCCATTTAACCCATGTAACCCAAATTAAAATGCTGCTTTGTTACAGTGTTTAACGTAAGTGTATGCATTGCAATACAAAATACAGTTTTACACCTCTCTTTGTG
>NW_011337000.1:0-4290 GCF_000735185.1 Notothenia coriiceps
TTAATTAAAAAAAACTTAAATGGGTCGCGAAATATACTTGGGCGTCCGTTAATATACCTGGGCGGCCCACCCAAGTATAGTCTGTGTGGGAAACCCTGGATAAGCATAATGTCAACATAGGAATAAGCC
Organism: Notothenia coriiceps; assembly: GCF_000735185.1. Lineage (NCBI taxonomy): Eukaryota > Metazoa > Chordata > Actinopteri > Perciformes > Nototheniidae > Notothenia > Notothenia coriiceps. The sequence goes on from NW_011337000.1 coordinate 130, forward strand.
ATTAACATCTACAAAATGTTCCAGACAAAATGCACTTTATACTTCAAGGAAGCTATGCCAATTATATAATAAGTGTTAGGTGTATTATTTGTGAAGTCCTTTGTATAACAAACACAGTCTGGCTTAAATGCGACAAATTAATCTGCTAATGAGGCAAATAACACGATATACGCCTTATGGTAGAAACCAACAGTGGGTGTTTTTGGTGCAGGGCTGTAAAGGGGCTTTAAAACATAAAGAAGTCACTATGTTTCCCAAAATGTTTTACGTATGTGCCTCAAAATGAACTGCTGGAGCATCCTGTGCTAAAAGAAAATGGAATCACTTTTAAGAAGAAATAAGGAAAGGCAGAGAACTTCATCAATGTTACAAATAATTCTGTTGAAAAGAAAGGACTTCTGTCTTTAGATCAGTTTAAGCATTAACAAGTATAGTGAGTGTTTGCTGGAATGCACCACATTGGGAGTTGGACTTGACCAAAGATCTTAGAGCATCGCACATTTGGTCCTACTTTCTTGGCTTAAGAGTAAAAACGTTGTATATGATTTCTAAACATATAGAGAAGTCCTTCTGCCTCCTGACATGATGTAGGAGAGCTGCAGGGCTGTCCTAACTTGTCGGCAGCAGGCGGGGAGCGGCAGCCACGCTTACATACAAAACAATGCTACATTCAGATATAATCACACCTCCTTAAAGATTTTCAAGTCTTATTTTTACTGAGTGAAAACTAGGCCTGCTTTAAAAAATGTCTGCCAGTTGTCCTGAATTTATCATAAGAAAATAGAGCCACAACTAGCCTCTCTTGCTAAGCATATTCAATAACTATCCACTACCTCACATGATTGTTATAAAAGATGAAACACCTCATGTGGTTATGCATGCTTGATCATTTTGGATCAGTTGTCGTGGCAAAGCAGACAATCCTCACCCATGAAAGCAACATCAGAGCAGAAGCATCAACTAAAAATCACCTAGCCTTTACTGTCTGCAGTATGCTTTTCCGTGTATTAAATCTAGCTTTTGCTGCATCAATTTGAAGATTCAGCCAACATACATTGTATTGTATATGTTGACTGTAGACCAGAACTAGAAAATAAAACACCAAAGAACATCACAGGTGTCATTTTAGTAACTACTTTGGAGGAAAAACTAGAACGCTTCATAAATAGCTCTCAAATCTCAGGGAAATTGTTTCTTACTGGTAAAACTTTAGCCTACAGTGTCTTACCAGCCGTGAAAAGTATTACCGCGTTCCTAAAGTACAAATGACAGGAACAAATCTCTCTCCTTGTAATTTACAGCCTGTGCGATGGCTCAGCCCAAACACAGCCAGCCTGTTGTTGAAGACTGCAACACCCCTGCCACATTCCTGGAAAGAGACCAGTTCCATGGACAACCCCACGTTCCACACTCCTGACCCCTGGCCTGGCAAATGTAAGAAACAGCAATGAGGACAGCAAGGATATTATATGACGGGTCCCAGGAGGACAGGCCCAGACAGCTATATTTTTAATATGGACAGTACAACACGTCCTTCTGTGCTGCAGAGCTGTGTTCTTAGGATCCTTCCACCGTTTCTCCAAAGTAAAATCATGGAGGTCAGTTAAATGATCTTAAACACAACCTTACTGGAGGAAAGAAACGTACCCATTCTCCATACTTAGTGCGGAATGATGACCACCACCCACAAGTCAAATACTGGGTTCAAGTTGCTTTAGAATGGGGGTGTGGCTCCACATGAGAGATAAGAAACCACAGTAGCTCTCTGGCAAAGCAGGGAGGATCCAAGGTCTGCACTGGAGCAGGGGTTTCTGAGGAGCAAGTGCTTACTTTGACAGTAATCTTTCCAACATCTGTAGTTGAACTCATTTTCTTTCCTGCTTCGTTTATCACTGAGAGAGAAAGTCCTGGCTGGTACCAGCAACAGCTGCCTGGGTTACACAAGTGCCAATCGGGGGAATTGTAAAAACATTTTTTCCGGTTTGGGGGAAAGCAGATAATAACTTATGTCAAGATGCCGGAAATCAGCTGAAACATAAAATTGATCTTTTCTCATCCTTTTTATTCCTGGAGAGTTTGAAGAGTATAATTCAATATCAAAACCAAATAATAGCAAATACTGATGTGAGTAAGAGGGCATCAGCAAGACAACCAAGACAAATGGATCACTGCCAACAACTCTTTCAGACTTTTTAAAGCCTAGAATTATTGTAGGAAATGTGTCAATTCAACTTGGCTTTTTATAATCACATCTTTTCCGAAGTTGGGTGGATTGGGATAAAGAAGACAATGACAATGAAGATACTGGTGATACTGGAAAAATAATCATGTAAAATGTTTAATTGAAACAGATCACATGTTGACCTCTGCAACTAAAAGCTAACTCCCAGAGCATAATAGAACTATTTATCTCAGTTCCATTTAATAGAGCCAACAAAGACACACTTTCAAACCAAGGATTCCAACTCACTTAGCCTGGTGGCTTTTCTTGCTCGCAAAGGCATCATAGCACTTCATATTGTTACTTCATTACATTCAGCAAAGACCAGCAGGTATGTCAAGTATTTTATTAAAACTACTGACAGGATTAAGAAAGCAGTTGCGTGCCATAACACCTAAGTCATCATAGTTGAGAGGAGATGGTTGCCAACTCTTCTATACAAGTGTTGCACTAAGATAAAGCATAGACGGTTGATCCTAAACAGGCATTTCTCTGACCGATGTTAATCAGCAGGAAGAGCTGGCATGTACCCAACAGGCACAGACAAAATATGGACACACAAAGTCCTGCCAACACTGGTGTGCAGATTGCATATTTTATATAACACACCACATACGTGCAAACTTAATATCCACAGGCTGTGAACATGCTCAGACAATTCTGAGAGATTTAACTTGCATCACTAGCAAAGAAAAAGAATCAAAATTCAAACTTGAAACGTGTCATTGCAATTACACTAAACTCTTCTTACTTCAATAAAAACCTGTTACAGATCATTATATATTCAAGATCTTTGGCTTTTACTGACAGGATAGTGCATTTTTTATTAATTATTTGATGAGACAGCAGATTACCTGAGTGGTGGGTTTCTGCTTAGTGTCAGTTTTTTTGTTTTGTAGCAATTCTGCAACTTCATACAGCCAGCATTAAAAAAAAAAGATCACTGTCCCAGCTCTGACACATCATAAGTGAGCATTTCCAACATTATCTTAGCTGTGAACTACACAACATATAGTTTTGCTCTGGACAAAAGCTATACCAAATGAATGTGTACCCCTATAAATTATCAGGGAGGACACGGTTAAAGAAACATCTCTAAATATAGTAAAGGGTTCAAATTAGAGATGTCCCGATCAGAGTTCCCGTTAGCCGGTAATTACTGGACTACGACCGGTAAAATATGCTGAAGACCAGCAAAATCTAAATCTCTCCGGTCAAAGTGTCCGTTCAAAAATGATTTCCGTTTAGTGCAATACCGCATCAGTTGCGCAACTTGTGCCACTTATGTGACAGACAAAAGAGTAGGCTATGTGACAGACAAGAATAGTAATTTCTAATGTCTAACACTTAATGTGGAGAAAGAGATGTCCTGTATGGGTTGATTGTGCGTTGATCTGTTGGTAATCCCGCAGGGTTCCGGTGGGCATGTAAACAAATGCGTAATGCTGCGCTATACTTTGCGGCCTCACCCGGTTGCATAGCGACGCTTATTGTTTAGGTGTCTTATGATAAGCAGGTAGTCCTATCATTAGCTAGAACTAGCTAGATCTGATCGATATGGACATAAACGCGAGTGAAGTCTAATCTGACGGGAGAGAGAGATCAGCTGCTGCTGACGAGTCGACACGCAGCTCTGCATAATCACCTGCAGCGGTGAGCGGAACAAAACACACACTTCAGGTTAGAATATCACACGTAGCTATTTTTAATTACCTCTCAAACTACCGTAACTAGTTATAGATATGTTTAGTTTTACTGTCGGGTCACTCATTACTGGATCCGCGAGCTGCATGATACTGGCATAATAGATTGCCCGATCGGGCAACCAGCAGGTGAGGCTTTATTGCCCGAGCTAAATACTAGATGGCCCCGGGCCATCGGGCAGTCCGTAATGTCGAGCCCTGAAGAGTTATGGAAATAGTAGAGCTCAGGCACTGTTT
>NW_011337001.1:1663-5473 GCF_000735185.1 Notothenia coriiceps
GTCTCCAGACTTGTCAAAGCATTAATTCATGGTTTTTACAAACCTGTATCAGTATGTTGTTACTTCGGCATCATTTTGAAACGTGTATTACAATTAAATCACGGTCAAATATGTTCATGTTGTTGTAGTTGTAGCCCCCTTGCCAGCAATTCTCTCTGACCATTCAGCAGTCGAGAGTGTTTACGTCACTAGTTCAGCATACTCAGCCCGGTTGTTGGCCCGGGAAGAACCTCGATTTTGGAGGGCCAGAAAAAAGCCCTGAGCCGGAACTACCCCTAGTGGGAAACCGTGCTACGTGCTGCAGTGGAAAAGAGCCATTATATTCCACAATCATAAAATCCCATTGATTTTGTAGGCTTTGTAATGCTAACTTCTGGGTTGGCCTACAAATATACGTCATAACTGTACCACTCTATTTCACACTTAACAATCCACACATTATTGTTAATAATAATTTAGATTTTTTATAGCGCCTTTCAAGAAACCCAATGAGGCTTAAATTATTTCTAGACCTTTTTTTCATGGACTTCATGCTCCTGATTTCTGCACACAGAACACTTAGCCTAAGTTTCATGCAAACCACTGTTGTATCTCAAACTAAAACAGATAGGCTAGAGAATAAAGAAAAGAAAAGACAAGGCGACAATCAGACTGAAGTTAATGAGGCTCCATTTTAAAGACACCTGTGAGTGAAAAGACTTGTGGCCTGTGTGCATTAATGAGATTGTGTTTGGATGGGCGCCTCCACAGGGACAGAAAACACGGCGCTGTGGGGTCATTCCCATTTAATAAATGTCACAGAGAGGGAACCTGAGCGGCGGCTGTAATTAAGCGAGCTTGCTTGGAGGCTGAGTGTCCTCACAGCGGGGGGGGAGATGACAGCCATCTTCATTTAGAGTAAGTGTTACCATTAATGAGATGCTATTAGGGTCATCCACCGAGCGCACATCAGAGACATCGCTGTGTCAGGCTGACAAGAGATAACCCTCCACCTCACCAACAGGTCTGCAATTACTAACATGCACAAAATATGCAAGCAGGATTTAGATGTCTTGTTATTGTCTAGGCGGAAAAATCAGCTGAATCAGTGCCGTATTCAGGCTGTCTGAGAGGCAGGGAGGAAAAATAAAAAGGACAGCAGTGTGGAATACCTTTTCAAGCTTGTAGGATAGCCTAAATCAGCGGTTTTCAAAGGGGGGGCGCACCTCACACTTTGAAGAGGTTCAGGGGAGGCGCAGCGTAAGAAAAAAATAATGAGAAACAGTGAAATCTAGCTAGTTAACTTCAGCTAACTTTATGCGAGCGGCAACATGGATCGATTTTTAGTGAAGTTACCTAAAGTGAGAGAGGAGACAGCGTTTGGCAGAAAACGTCACTTGCACACTTGTGGCTGTCTGTGGAGACCGAGTTCCCCCACCTCGCCAAAAAGGCTGTAAAAGTGCTCATTCCCTTCACCTCCGCCTACCTGTGTGAGTGCGGGTTTTCCGCATTGGCTTTGATCAAAAGTACCGGTCAAGCAGGGGCGGGTCTACCGGGGTGGCATGGGGTGGCAACTGCCACCCTAAAAATAGCCTTGCCACCCCAGTTGGCAGCTTTGTTTTGAAATAAAAGTTGTGGCTCATCGGACATTTATGAGAGAAAATCCCTAATATCCGAGTGCAAGTGAATGCAGCACAAGACGCGAGCCGTGTAACCCCTCCCCCGGCCCTTGCGCGAGCGAGGAAACGTGATTGGAGGCGATTTCATTTGAATGGGACGGCGCAAAACGAGAAGCATTCGGACCCAAGCAGACGGAAGGAATGAGGTATTTGCGGTCTACAATGACAGAGAAGGGAGTGTCAAGTTTGGCTGTACTCAGCATTGAATCAAAACGCACTAAAGCTGTAGATCTTAATAAGTTTGTGAGGCGTTTTGCTGAACAAGATGGTAATCGCCGCATTCAGCTGTTATAGGCATGCCAACTTGATGCTCTGCTCACGGATGACTCGATGAGCATAAAAAACTGGTAAGATGATGACCTTACGTGGGTCTGCCCCCAAAAAACAGTTTTAAGTCCTGAGAAAGTCAAATAAGACGGTGTGTAAAACTACGCTGCCCAGCCAAAAACCTTCCCACACTTTGAAAACCCCTGGCCTAGATGACACAGCATTATATTTTCCCAGTTTTAACACCACCCCAATTGCACTTTCTCCACTGGAAGGGAACCCGATAGGGAACTTATTCATGTTTTCTCCACTCAAAGATACGTAACAGCATCCTTAAGGTCACTTTGAGTCGTTTTCTCCACCGTAAGTTCTTCCTAGATGTCTCTGCACCTCGTCAGTCAACACCTGTTGCACTCTGAGCCTGTAACATTTATTTTTCTCTCCTTCTCTCGCTATGCCACATGGATAATAGCAATCAGACACAAAAACACATTTTGCACTCAGGTGCAAGGCTTGTTCGAGTTTGCACTCTCATGACCACAATATATTTTGTGCTCAGACCTTGAGATAGTGTGGCAGAAAACTATTTGCAGGTGATGGAGGGGCTGCAATTCTGCTTTTCATTGTGTAACTCAGTATTATTGTTGTATATATTTGCTCAAAAGAGACTTAAATTGAGGTCAAAAGTGCATATTATAATTTTGCTGTTACACCATTCATCACCATTGTAATTGCATCACATGGATGTAAAGTGTTGGGTCTAAATGCAGATCAGTATCCATGCAATTATTTGGGGCTCATTTGTAATGCAAGGACAGAGGAAGCTGTTTTTCATAATTACATGACAGAAGCTATAATAATCGTGCACTTACCGAGCTCCAGATGAATGCTGGGAACAAAGGAGTTGAGGAAGAACATGAAGATCACCACCGTGAGGACGAACACACACTTCACCAGCAGAACCTTGTCTCTTATTCGGTGCTGTGGACCAGAACAAAAACATATTCTGTCTGAACAGGGGAGAAGCTTTTCAAGTTTTTATCGAACAACTGATTGTTTTTGTGTCAAGAGAACAAGGCCAGCTTCATTATGGAGATAACATCGTCACAGAGTCTGAGACGGAAGAATAAACGCTTACCTTCTTCTGCAATTCCTGAATATTCTGCTCCCAGTTCTTGTCCTCTTGAGCAATTTCTCTGTCGGACACAGGAAACATGTTAAACTCATAGGTTTAAAGCACAAAAATACATTGAATTCTGGACTAATCACTGTCTTAAGGCTTTTGAACTCGTATTAAGATGTGAAACACTGTGCCTCTAGCAGCTGTGTATGAATACATAATGAATGGTGTGTTGTTTTAAGTTGTTTGTTGCCCATGATTCCCAGTGTTGTATATGGTATTTGTGCCATAATTACTGTGTGTGTCATTTGGATAACATGGATTATTCTTGGACTTCCTTTGCTTGTCCTCGCTCAGTTGTTTTTGACCAAACATTCAATTGCAAAATACAATGTTGGGTTTTTATATATAAACTCAGCTAATTGTTCATTCTTAAGCATGCATTAGAGCAAGGGTCACCAAAAATACTATTATAAATACTGAATTCTGTGGTTAATAGTGAATGTCTTTATCGAGACTATAGGCAACAACCAGAGGTGGGAAGTAGTGGAGTACAAATACTTCGTTAGTGTACTTCAGTACATTTTTCTGGTATCAGTACTTTACTCCACTACTTATTTTTCTGATGACTTTTTACTTTTAAACACAAATACCTGTACTTTCTACTTCTCACATTTTCCAAACAGGCTGGTTCCTTTAGTTTGAATGTGTGTTTGGTGGCGTGATCATTATTATTTAGAGTCATTGCGTGCCTATTGATTTGAA
>NW_011337001.1:5500-8499 GCF_000735185.1 Notothenia coriiceps
TAGGTGTGTTTCTCCTAAAGAAGAGGGACCAATGAAAAAGGTTGTCATGTTGCCCGTTGGTTCCAGCATGGAAAGCATTACACTTAGTTACAATGGACATTATGCTTCTATTAATATAAAGGGAGGTCAGGTACCCTTTAAAACAGCTGCTAGTTATGGTACTGTTTTACTTAAGCACATTTCAAAGCCTCTTTATCTTGACTTGAGTAAAGAAGTTTTGAGTCAGTACTTTTAAGTTTTACCAGCAGTATTTTAAAGCACGAGTCATCCTTACTTCTACTTAAAGTACAGGATGTGTGTACTTTTGGCCTATCGGCAACAACAAGAAAATGATATCATCGTTTGAACGTAAAAGAAAATAACGAAAATGTGTCGTTCTGTGAGCCGGGTGATGCAAATATCCTGGAGAATGACAGATGTATGTTTTGTGTTTTCTTTAACCTTTGGAAGCGTGGTGCATCATCTTGCGCAGGCAGACTCTCCAGGTTGACACCGTTTTGCAATCAGGAGGCATTCACCGCCGTCCCTCTTCGGTTGCGGGGTTGATACGCTGCGCCCGTCGACGCCACACGCCAGGATCTCCATGCTTCAGCTCTGGCAGGAACCAAAACAAAAGCCTCCTGTCAGTGGCGGGAAAGTAACTTTACGCTCAAGTAGGTGCACAGATGGGTCAAAATAGCAAGCCACAATAAAATAGTCTGGGGAGCAAATTAATTGATATGCTACAAACAAATTTGGCCAGGACCGTTGAAATTTCGGAAACATTGGGTTGGAGATTAGAATTTTCCAAAGCGGCGGCGCGTTCGTTGCATGAAACACGTTGAAATAAATCAATGGATAAGTAAAAAAGAAAGTAGAAAGAAAGTTGAAGTCAAATGATTGAAGTCAGAACTAACACGTCTTCCAGATGTGTAGTATCTCACCACTGCACTGTAACCTTTAATTCATGTACCTTTTGTTAATTCATCGTTTTTATTATCTTTGCTTTTAAATGAGTGTTTGTAAAATGCTTTTTAAAAAATATGTTTCCCTTCATAGGCGCTGTCACACCAAGTACTTCCAGAAATAGTTCCCGGAACTGTTTAATTCCGAACTATCTAGTAGATCGCGTTCACACCCGGAATAATGTCCCTGAGGTAGGATTACGCAAATAAAGCCGGCTGACCGTCACTTCTTCTTCTTCTGCTTTGGTTTACTGGCAGGACCCGCAAAACCTTCAAGCGTAAATCGCACCCGAACCCGAGAAAATCGGCCAGAAAGCGAAACACCTCCTCATCAGCTAACCGCTCCCAACGATTTAATTTTGTGTTGCCATAAGTTAGTCCCTCCTCCGTTGGTGCGCTGGGCTAATGCTATCATAAATGCTGAAATCTAGCAAATAAAAATGCGCTTCACAAAAAACTTTTCTGAGTTACCGGGGCGTGGTTTGCAATTCCCCAGCCCAATCAGAAATTGGAACCTTTTCCTCGCCAGGAAAGTACCACCTCTCTAGCAGAACTGAAAGGGGGCTCGAAAAGGTTCCCCGAAAAAAGTTCTACGTTCCAGATCTTTTTGGTGTGAACGCAAAATCCCTAGGAACCTATCCTGGGAAAAAGTACTGCCGGTGTGAAAGCGCCTAATGGCCTCTTAATGTCTTTCATTTTGTAAAGCACTTTGAATTGCCTTGTGTCTGAAAGGGTGCCATATAATAAACATTGCCTTGCCCTTGCCTTACTGTCCTGAACAGAATTGTAGAGTTAACCATGTACTTTTGATACTTTCAATTTTATACTTATATTTATACATGTTCCCTTTCTACTTTTAAAAGCCAGTATTTTACCTTTTATACCTTAATTATTCGCCAGTTTCAGTTACTTGTTATCAATGTTCACCAAGTCAAAGTCTACTTCTATTGTCATCAGACATGAAAGATCGAAATACAGTTTCCCACAATCCCGAATACAAAAATAATACCCAAATATGTATAGGGCAGGAATATCTTTATCCTATATATACACAGCATCAACAGACAACATATACTACATATGTTGTAGTACAGGTGCACATTCTGTACCTTAATGTTTGGTTTATATACATTTATATATATAAGTATGGTTTATTCTATTTAATTGTGCCTTTAATTACAGATATTTTTACTATAACTCTACTTAAGTTGGTATAAAACTTTACATCTCTTATTTTGTCTTGAATTGGACTTTCACTTATATATATTATTTTTTTAGTTAACCTGTGTTACAAAACTCAATGACCACCAGGGATAAAAAAAAAAAGGCATCAAGGGTCAGATCGGATTTATTAGCGTAAGTCTACACTAGTAACTTCAACAATTATGTTTGGCCTTTATCTGTTAGGCCAGGTTATAAGGGAGAGGAGAACGCTCCACAGGGTACATTGTACAGCATTTCTGGCAGGGACTTCTCTTGGGCGGGAGAGCGCGCAGGTGGAACACAAAAGCTCCTAACAGTTACTCTCCCCTCTCCTCTTTAAATGTGAGCAGTGATTGAGGAGAGGGGGGGGGTCTCTGTTTGAAATGATCCCTGCTGAGCGTCTCTCTGCACGAGGTGTAGGTAACACAAGCTGGAGGTGTTTTTGCGTTTTCCGGCTAATCAATTCTTACAAGATTGCCCTGTTGTTACTGTTTTGCCCAATTTATCTAAATCCCCGGGGTGGTTGATAGGCATAGCCCGAGAACAGTTTGTTAAATAGAAGGGTGGCATTAAATCTGACTGCATATGGTTCATTCTAGCTTTTTAAAGAGGCCCTATTGCCGTGTTTATTTTCAGGTCATGTTATTTAGTGCACTCCTGTGACATGTTCCATGCTTTAATGTTCAAAAAAGCTCTTATTTGTCCTCATAACTGCAGGCAGCTCTTTTTCACCCATCTGTCTGAAACCAGAGCCAGCCTGCTCTGATTGGTTGGAGGCCGGCTCTGTTGAGATAGGTCAACCGCTTAGAGCACTGTCCCGCGCCCCTTAAACTTGTCCACGTACAATAGTGT
>NW_011337001.1:8519-12006 GCF_000735185.1 Notothenia coriiceps
AGATTTGGGGAAATTGGTCCGTGCGCAAAGCATTGTGGGGATTTGAAGGATGCGAAGTCTACCCATGTGCAGCCTCGAAATTACCCCCAAACCAAGGACACGGCCTCGGTGGAATTCCAAGTATGCTGAAGATTGGAACAGTCCTTCGGCGGCACTCTATGACGTAGTATCCTTGAAATATTGGCTTGGAAGCCAGTATCCTCGCGATTGAGAAACAGCCTGTGGCGGAAAATGGAAGGCGGGGCCTCTCATATGACGCACACCTGCACACTTGCTCGCCTGTTCCACTCTTCGTTTTCCGAATGCCAGGAAGTATTCTTGCCTAGCTTCTGAATCAAGACGCTCGGAAGACATGTGCTACCAAGCAAGCGTACTCGACATTGAGAAACACCCTCTATATTTGCCCTCAATTCCCAAATCACCACCTTTTAGAATGATTGATTAACGCCAAAGCAAAAAAAAAGCCTAGAATAAAAATGACTTGAAAACATTTCTGGTGACGTGTCAGAGCTGCGTCATCTGTACATCTCAAAAAGGGGATTTTCTCTTCATCTCGTTATCATTATTAATCCCTCACTCACAAGTCAGAGACAATATTATGTTTCAGGTGTCAGATCACACACTCTCCTCTCACAGTGTATTATCACAGGTTTTGACGGTGCATACCTCTCTCCGCAGCGCCTGATTGGACACGATGATGACGTTGGGCGGGTCTCCGACAGCTGTGGCGGCCCCCCCAATGTTGGTGAAGATTATTTCTGCAATCAGGACATGTCTGGGGTCCAGATTAAGCACCTCGCACAACCTGCACCATCAGATATAGACACAAAAGCCCTTTAGACACGATTAGATTACAGCAAAAATAAATGTAAAAAAGGATATTAGAATAATCAGCGCTGGTTCTTTAACATGCAGGATATCAACCCTGAGAGACTGCATCTGTGTCGTTAGTATCGGGGGTCTAGTTTAACTTCAATATCGTCTATTTTTTGCAGGCCGCTAAAGCAATTTTGAGATTTTAATAAAGGTTCACTGTGGCTGACAATAGAGGCAGTGATAAAGAGGAGGTGGGACGCACAAACAGGTCATTTGTACATACAGGAAATTATAGCTTCTGTTTTTGTGTGTTTTTCTGGGGCTTTAATGTATTCAGACTATTACTCAAATGAAAGCAGGGTTACTTTTTAGAAATGTAACCTAATCTGAGTATCACAATATAGAAGTAATATAACCTGTGTTTCTTTGGGATATCATCAATATGACATGCAATGCAAATAATTACAAGAGAAAAGAAATATCAATGAGCAAACACTACAGTTTAAAAAAGCAGAAATAAAATCAGGGCTGACAGAAAATGATCGGTTTTAGTTGAATACACACAGTTAAGCTCACACACACTATTTTATGAACATATAGATTCACCAGCTGAATTAAAAACAGTGAAGCAAAGAAAGTGAAACCATAAAGCAGATTCAGGCAGGAGGCGATAGTAGATTCACACTTAAAGTATTATCCTACAGAACAGAACAGCTCACAGAGAAGAGACAACATCTGATTATTTTACAACAAACACTATACGATCTTTAGAGGTTTTACTAACACTGTAATCCTGCTAGTTATCCACCAATTTTAGAAATGTAACTGTAATCTGAATTCATCTTTGTTTCCTGATAATATAATCTAAGGCAGTGTTTCTCAAACTTTTTCATACCAAGGATCACTTAACCAATAAAAAAACACTTGCGGACCACCAACTCCACAAATATCCAAAAACACATCGTTTGTCTAGAACAGATTACAAATCGCCTGAAAATGGTACAAACAGGTGGCAACATGTGTGACGAAGGTGTTGATCTGGGCGATATCATGCAATCAATTGTGAAACTTAAGCTTGCTCCATTGCGGAGATAGTCCCGCGAGAGTACGGAAAACTTAAATGTATTTATTTATTTCAAATGTGAAATTTTACCAATATACTCATGGACCACTAGGGGGCGCTTTGAGAAGCACTGATCGAAGGTATGATGGAGATATAGAGGGATTCAAATGTAAAATGTCTTCACTGTACCTGATGGTGACCGGAGTGAAGAGCATCATGGTCGTCACGTTGTCCAGAAACGCAGAGAGGATGGCAGCGATGAGACAGAGGATGATGATCATCGGCCAAACTCGTCCTCTGGATAACTGGTACGCCTGCAGAGAGGGGATTTAATAACCAGTCAATGTTAATATAAAATAAGCAAACCCAATAAGCAGATGTGTTGATTAACTTCATTGAGTAAAAGTGAAGTGTCTACAGTGAGTGTTTATAAATAAGTGCCTGAATGCTATAACTTCTAACAATAGAGCTAAAAGAGGCACATTTCACAATTAGCCGTATAAAATGGATTTACACATAACTCCCCACTGGCCGTGTTTCTTTGTTTGAAGTTACTGCTAACATTTCTTGTTGTGGAAAGTCATAAAGAGACTCAAAAATGTCTACAAAGAGACACACAAGTAACATCAGGAGACACAACACAACCACCAAGACACACAAGAAGTTCACAAAGATATTCAAAAGAAACCCAAATAGATAAAAGGCAAGCAAAAATAGATTCAAAACGAACAAAATTAACAAAATGTAAGCATAAGCAGATACTTAAAAGAGCCCCGCGCGAGGCAAAACCTCTTCCAAAAGATCCTAATGACCCATAAGAGTCACCAAAAGACCACGAAGAGGTGCATAAAAGATTTGTAAAAGTTTAAGAGACACAAAATAACATCAGGAGACACGAGAGACACGGCAGGTTCACAAAGATTCAAAGGAAACGTGAAACGTACAAATCCAACAAAAAGAGACACAAAAAGATCAGGAGGACCCAAAAGAGACAACAAATTGACATCAGGAGACACAACGAGAAAACAGACACAAATTGACCATAAAGAGATGCAAGAATAAACCAAAAGCCTCTACCTAAAGACCACGAAGAGATGCAAAAACCTCTTCAAAAAGATCATTATGACCCCAAAGAGACACGAAATGAACACCAGAAGACACAACATGACCCGGAGAGACACAAGAAATACATAAATACATTCAAAAATAAAGCACAAACAGAAAGACCCCGAAGAGATGCAAAACCTCTACAAAAAGACCAAATAATTGTCTCTTTGAATCTTTGGCTATTTTCATAATAAGGGTGGTGGGCCCTTTACATATCTGTGCCCAGGGGACCATTGTCTCATAAACTATCCGTAACCACTTCCATAATAAATGCATTTTCATAAAAATAAATGGGGCGAAGCCTGCGAGCTAGTTCAGGCAGTCAACTCGAGCACCAATGATACATTAACACGTGACGCACCTCTTCCCTCTTACAACCAACCAAACACATTCTCCTAAACATGCCGCTCTATTTAAGCTGCCAGGTCTTCCTGCCTCTGTCTCGCTATGCTGCTGCTGCTGTGTTCACTTGCTATTAGGGCTGTGCAATTAATCGTATTT
>NW_011337001.1:12028-12836 GCF_000735185.1 Notothenia coriiceps
AATTTTGGCCTGCCACAATTACGAAAACAACATAATCGAAAAAAACTATTATTTAGCTTTGCTAGGTTGTGACAGTGCACTACAACATATCTGATCTAATTCATTTTAGTCTAATTTATTTGTATTTATGTTATTTATATATGTTTAGTAGCTTGTGGAAGTGCGCTCCAAAATATTTGTTGATCTTGTTTATTGGTATTTATTATTTTGATATTATTTATTTAAATGTATCATTTATTTTTGTATTGGTTATTCAGTTGAATTATATGTTCAGGGTAATCAACAGTTAAAAAGATACTGTTCAAATAATTATTTGTATTCATTTTAAAGTTAAATAAATTGATATTTTCAAAGTCAATGAATAATCGTATTTAATAATCGTGATATCAATTATTGACCAAATTATTCGTGATTATGATTTTTGCCATAATCTCACAGCCCTACTTGCTATTGCTACAGTATGTTCATGTTCCTGCTGCTGTGTTTCACGTTGCTGCTGCTCGCCTGCCCCACCACCACCCCAGCTTCCACCCCAGCTTCCATCCCAGCTTCCACCCAGCTTCCACCCCAGCTTCCATCCCAGCTTCCATCCCAGCTCCACCCCAGCTCCACCCCAGCTTCCACCCCAGCTCCATCCCAGCTCCACCCCAGCGCTCCACCCCAGCTCCACCCCAGCTCCACCCCAGCTTACACCCCAGCTCCACCCCAGCTTCTATCCCAGCTTCCACCCCAGCTCCACCCCAGCTCCCGCCCCAGCTCCCCAAATCTGCAGCCTTGTCATGTGTCAGCGCTGATTTCAGGAATAGCT
>NW_011337001.1:12876-32818 GCF_000735185.1 Notothenia coriiceps
ATGCTTCCACCTGTAGGCTCGGGGGATAGTTATCTAATCATCATTCAATGTTCTTTGTAAATCTGTGGAGTGATGAGGCCCGAGCCTGGACGCCAAACTCAAACTGTATGCTGCTTATAATAAACATATTAAGAAACACGTGAGTTGTCTGACTGAACTACTTTATAAAGCACTTCCTGATAAACAGCACTGACACGGACGAATAGCTCGCCTGCCTGTACAGTAAGTGTGAGACTGTCTTTTCTAGATGAGAAATACTAAAATGGCCCAGTTTTGTGATCTTTGGCTCTAAACAAAGCTAACATCACTTCTCTCAGATTATTATAGTGCTGAGTTTTGATTCAGGATGTAAAGAAAAGCATCAAAGCTGGTTAGATATTATTATAAGGTCGTCCTAAATCCTGCTCATGTCAGATAAGTCAACATCAAATCTGCAGCCTTGTCATGTGTCAGCGCTGATTTCAGGAATAGCTCAAAGACAGGGGGCAGCTGCTTCCATAGACCTGTCACTCAGTATGCCACATGCAGATAATATATATATAACTGATATAAATATAATACCTGACCTTTATGTTCAAAACGTTACAAATGTATTTCCTGAAAGAAAACTCACCTTCACAGCGCAGTAATCAAAGAAGCCCGTATCGGAGAAAATGGCCACCAGCACCATCTGGAAGACACATTTGTTTAAAATAAATACATTCATTAAGTAAAACACCTATCATTATGCAATAAGATTATACAGTAGGCCACCCTAATATATGGTTTAAATTGTCCTCACAAAAAACAAAATGGTGCTCACATTCAGTCAGAAAGATGACCCCAATTGTAAGGACTTTAAAGGTCCCCTATTATACTGTTTTTCATCAATATATTATAGGTTTCAGATATATACAAAACATGTCTCTGAAGTGTTTGGCTCGAAATCTAGGAGGAGAGTCAGGTGATAAGGTGGGGGGGGACACACACACACATGTTGATGTATAAAATACATTAAAAAGTGGATTTTGCATAATAGGTGACCTTTAAGATATTGTTTTCAATGGGGTTTTTCTAGAAAGATATAGTATGAGGGCAATACTGTGGCGCTGATCTTGTATTTATAAACATAGATTATCTCGAGAACATGACACCCGAAATACAAGATGGCGCCGCGGACGTGAACAACAACGCGATGTCGGAGCTCCGTAAAAACAAAGCTGTCTGAAGGTCTGTTTGACACGATTCTCGATTTTTTGTTGTTGTTATTATGCAGTTTTTGATGAACAGAAATATTGTATTCTGGCATCACTTTAAAACGTTACGGGGAAAATCTGCATTTTGGTATGAGGGTGCAGTCGAAAGTAAGAGGGTGCAAAGCCCTTGCTACCCGGTTTAGACAAAACCCTGATACTTGCACTATCATTCCGAAGAGAAGCATTGAAATCTAATGGCCATTACTGTAGGAGAAAAGCTTTTTTATTTTCAAATTGCAATCAAAAGTTGTATCTAAAACGGCTTTAGAAAAAGCACTTTCGATGAGTAAATTAGTGATGTTACGTTCGCGAACTATCCGATTATTTTGAACGGCTCTTTGGTACGAACGAAGGGAACCGAGTCCTACTTGGCGAGAGCTGTTCTTTTTTTCGTTGGTTCCCTGCCTGCTATAAATCCACTCGCCTTTAAAGGAACTTGCTTTCCTGAATGCAAACTTGCCGTAGATGATGGCACAACGCATGCTGCTCGAGTAGTTGTTTGGCTGAGAGATGTAGGAAGTTATACATTTTCTGTGAGTAAAAGTAGATTTCTGGCAATACAGTCAATCATTATCCTGGTGATTATTTCGCAGATAAACCTATCAACCCCGCCCCCTTGAAAAAACAAAACGTCTCTTTTGAACGGCTCTCGGAAAGGAAAGGAGCCATAAGATCCGGCTCCCTTCAAAGATCCGTAATTCCCATCACTAGAGTAAATAAATGAACTATATAATTGAACTTTAAAGGCTAACCATGCCGAATAGAAGAGCCAGCGTCTCGTAGTCGATCCACTCCATCACCGTCACCAGACTGGGCCGCTGTTTGACAAATAAACAAATCATTCTATTCATTTACAATAACCAATAACTTTTTTTACAGTACTAAACTTCCCTAAATATTTTGGTAAACGTATCTGAAGCTGACATTTGACTTGCAGGAAAAGCACAGGTGGAAATTATGAAGATGGCCTTGCTCACACACAGTGAACGTAGCTAGCTAACTTACTACTACTAAACTATAACTTTCTGGCTAATTTCAAGACGTTGTTATTTGTTTTCTAAAAATGAAGGCAGATTGACAACTCATACTTTGACACATTGTACTTATTGTTAATTGAAATTGTAAATGTAAGAGTCTCCATTAGGAACAAAGCTAACAACAAGCTAACAGATGAGAGTTAGCAGACTTAGCATTACGATTTAACAAGTGGAGAAAGACACCTAATAAATACAAAATGATCCAAATTGTGCAGAATATACAGAAACATAGATACATTAGAAGAATAAACTGTTTGGATTTAAGCTTAACACTTATTTTTATAGCTTAAAGATCAAAAAGAGACTTACATCCCCGATGACTGCTAGAGCAGCTAATGCTGCTAAAGATCCCAACATGGCCGCCAGAGTACGATGAACGACCTGGAACATAAACAAATATTCACCATTAACACTTTATTTAAGGCCTCTGAATCAAACAAGGCGAAAATGGATAAAAGTTAACAAGTAACAACCACTATCTCTTGACATCATTCGCATACAGTTCAAATACATGCGCTAACTGAAGTATTATTTGAGTTATTTGAAGTATTAAAGTAACGTGCAGTTAGCGCATGTATTTGAACTGTATGCGAATGATGTCAAGAGATAGTGGTTGTTACTTGNGTGTGCCTTGGCAGTCTCAGGGGCTTCTCTCTAGGGTCTATAGATGAGTCTTCTTTTATTTTATTTAACAATTTTTTGTCCATTTCATGTTGTTTTCTCAGGCACGGCTTCAGCGTATTAAATATCCTGAGAGGAAAAACGAATTCTGCAAACCTCACAGAGAGGTCTCCGCTGCTGAGATTCTCCCAAGACGAAAGGTGAGTCTTTATTCACGTTTTACATTATAGTCCTACGGAGGCCTAAAGGTGCCAATATTAACAAATAAATCAAATAATTTAATTAATAAATACTCAAAGATGCTTTAAAATAAAAAATAAATGAGACATTGCGGAATAAATAATAATACCTCCAGTATATAACTCTTCCTTTATTTATTTTGTATTATTTTAAATGATTAGTTTAAATGTAACAGGAATATTATTATGCCTTCTTTTATAGGCCTGCTGTTTCAATGTGACTCTTATTTTATCTAACGTTTTTATTAGTTATTTTGTAACTTAAAGGAGGGTAATGTAAGTTTGAGAAACCAGCTCGAGATACACTTCTTGTTATATTCCATGGAATGCTCTTAACATCCCGATAGCAATGAATAACTGAAGTGCTTTGACAAAAAATCCATAAAAAAATTTCATCAGTGGAAGCCGTGGCGCTGTAAAAAGCACGACCAATCATCTGAGCCGGCCCGGCTAAAGTAACTGGATGGCCTACCTGCCTGTCAGCCTTCCATCTGTGCACAAACTTATCTCGTGCCCTATTTGGTCATGTGCGCGTTCGTGTGTTGGAGGAGGGGCTCTGTGATGAAGTGGCAGATTTTTTCCGGTTGTGTATTTTCTCGAGCTAGTTTCTCCAAAATTACCTACCCCACCTTTAATAATAATGATGATGAAACAACTACAATAAGTAAAATAAAATTGGTATTATCGTTATTATCGTAGATTTTATTATCTAATTACATACTTTACAAGCTTACGCCCAAATTGCTGAATTACTGAAGCAGATTTATGGGAACAAAAGCCCTTTTTTTTTTTAATACTCCATGTTAGGTAGAAATGTCACATCATTGTACAAGCCTTTTAACATTGTTTCAGTTAGTGGGTTACAACTCATGTAATGAAAAGCTGATTACAGGATGCTCGTTGCTGCTCAGAAACATTTTTCAATTCAGTCCCTCACATCCACAGCTGGTGCCTTTAATATTGAAGTTATCCCTCTGTGAAGCTGCAGAGCTGCATGTCCACAGGCCTGACGGGGTTGTTATTGTTTTCCAGCATGACCTACATGACCCTGCACGACCCGGGCTTCGTGGGGGAGGAGGCGCCGTGGGACGGGGGCTCTCCAGACCTGGATAGGAGGTACCGACTGGGCAGCGAGGTCACCAACCTCTCCTTATCCCGCTCCAGCTCCTCGGAGAAGAGCGTCCCGCTGGAGAACCTCAACCTCAACTTCAAACTCATCAGCAACGTGAAGTGAGGACGCAGGAAAACATGACTTTTCACTCTTTTTCAACCATTAAGTGTGAATTTAACTTGTGATGAGTCTTCTTTTGAATCAGAATCTCAATTCCTTTATGTCCCACAGGGGGATATTGTTACAGCACAGTATAGATGGAGATGACTATTAGATAAAAAGGCATGCACATAGTATTTAAAATAAAATAAAAATAGAAAACAAAAATTATAACAATTTACAGTTGGGATTCTTTTTCCTGTGTATTATTTGAATATCGTTTAGATCGTAAAATGGTAAAATAACTGTACTTTTATAATGCTCTATCAGGTATTTCCGACCCCTCAAAGCCCTTTACAAACTATATGTCATTAACCGATTCACACCTCATTCAAATTGCAAAATCAAATTCAAATGTGTGGGAAATAATAACTTTAAAATATATATTTTTTTCGTCACTGGTCATCATTTTGAGCCACCATTGTTCTCTTTCATTATATTGACTTTCTCCTTTATTTTGTTTTCCAGATGCTGCTTCAAAATCTCCAAAATTGCCACCATGTTTACTATAGTCGTCCTCTGCAGTGTAAGTAAAAACTGTAGATTGTAATATATACACATTTCTACAAATTGAAGTTGTCATAAATTGAACAATGTACACATCTTCTTATGATGATACACATATTCGTTTTGAAAATGTATTTTATCCTCTAATGGCACATTTTTACTTTGATTTTAATACATATTAGTAAGAGTTGTAGTAGTAGAAGTAGTTGTATTAGTAGTAGAAGTTATATTGGTAGTATAGTTGTAGTAGTAGTGGTAGTAGTAGTATTTGTATTAGTAGTTGTAGTAGTAGAAGTAGTTGTATTAGTATTAGAAGTTATAGTAGTAGTAGTATTTGTATTAGTAGTAGTATTTGTATTAGTAGTAGTAATGGTAGTAGTAGTAGTAGTATTTGTATTTGTATTAGTAGTAGTAGTGGTAGTAGTAGTATTTGTATTAGTAGTAGTAGTCGTTGTATTAGTAGTAGTAGTGGTAGTAGTATTTTTTTTAGTGGTAGTAGTGGTAGTTGTTGTATTAGTAAGAGTTGTAGTAGTAAAAGTAGTTGTAGTAGTAGTAGTATTTGGTAGTAGTAGTTGTAGTAGTAGTAGTAGTAGTATTTGTATTAGTAAGAGTTGTTGTAGTAGTAGTAGTAGTAGTAGTAGTAGTAGTAGTAGTATTTGTATTAGTAAGAGTTGTAGTAGTAAAAGTAGTTGTAGTAGTAGTAGTAGTAGTAGTAGTTGTATTAGTAAGAGTTGTAGTAGTAAAAGTAGTTGTAGTAGTATTTGGTAGTAGTAGTTGTTGTAGTAGTAGTAGTATTTGGTAGTAGTAGTATTTGTAGTAGTAGTTGTTGTAGTAGTAGTAGTAGTATTTGTATTAGTAGTTGTATTAGTAAGAGTTGTAGTAGTAGTAGTATTTGTATTAGTAGTTGTATTAGTAAGAGTTGTAGTAGTAAAAGTAGTTGTATTAGTATTTGGTATAATTAAGTATTTTTATTAGTAGTAGTAAAAGTAGTTGTAGTAGTATTTGGTATAATTAAGTATTTTTTTAGCCTTATTGTTTCTTTTATGTATTATTATTTTAATTATTTGAACAAAAATATTTAAATTTTGATTCTGAGAATAAAACAAAAGCATCATTTAGTAAAAAGGTTGTGATAATAAGAAATCTACAACTTTTACCCTCCTATTTGACTTACTACAGCATTTATGTTCAGAGCGTAACAGGAGTAGATAATAACAACAACATCCTGCTGATTTCCCCAGCTGTTCTTCAGCATGTATCCGGACAGAGATAACCCCGTGAGGATGTTGGCCGTCTCCCCCTCAGAAAGCTTCTGTATCCTTTCATACTGAAATGTTGTTTTAAATAATGTAAATACAAGATGCAGGTCTTAAATCCACACTGAGAGGTGGGACGTGATGCAGCTGCGTTTTACTTTGAGGGACACAGGTGAAAATACTTTGACAGATTTTTTTTTTAAAAAGGTGTTTAATTTACAAGTGTTCTTCACTCAGATGTAATCAGTGTGAATGATGCAGGAGGAGAACAGGTGGGAAAGTTCTCCCACTGTTTTAATATTTACTTCAATTTATGACCCTTATGTCTTCATTGTATTTTGAAAGAAGAAACCTAAACAGTTTTATCGATTTTCAGGAATGATTTAAAAAGGAATTAGAGCTGTTGATGTCTTTTTTTGGTTGTTTTGGTTTTATCATTATGGTCAGTTTTTGCCCATTGCTGTGAGATTTTGCGTATCTGTAAAGTGATTTATACTCGCTTTGTTTATCTGTATTTGTGTTTATTTATATAGTCGTTTTATGCCTCTTTGAGTGTCCTTGTGTAGGCCCATCTTTACGCAAACACACATCAGAACCTACAGATTATTCCCTTAACGTCCGTGTCCTGCAGCCATGAACCTGACAGATTTCCGGGACAACGCCCTGCTGAAGCTGCAGGTCGGGGGGGCGTTTTCAGTTGGGAAGGTGGACATCAACACCCAGGACTACATCCTGATCCAGGTGGAGCAGACGGAGGGGGGACGCAGGAGGAGGGCGCAGCAGGTGAATTTCTGTCTGTGAGAAACATCATTGTCTGTGAAGTGTTTACCTGTGAGTTATTAATCTGCTGTTTGTGAACAGGTGATTCACAACTGGACCATTCCTCTGCACAGTGATCGCAGCGACCAGATACTGCTCACCAAAACCTTTGAGATTATCAGCAGGTACTTATAAAGACTTTGACACGTTAGAATAGAGCTTCAACACATCAGTTTGTCAACATGCTCCCTTGACACAGCTCCACAAGGACTTTTGATGAATATTTCTACATTCAAAACAGAATCTAATGTGGTCCATAGGGCTCAGATGAGGGTGTTGCACTTTTCCTTGTACATGTGATGTTTCGGTGTTGTTGTTGTTTTGTTTCTTTCCGTTAACTGTCAAGTGGGAACTAAGTATTTTTTGTAGTAAGTTTTTGTGTTTCTCTTATTATTCTATGATACTGTTACTTTTGGCTGTGAATAAGAAAATATGAAGGACAGACCATCTATTTGTATTTATTTAGTTTTCTTTCCGAAAGGGGCAGGTCATATAAGATTATTTTCTTCTCCCTGCTCCTTTTCGGTCAATGATGTGTTTATAGAGACATGTGTGGTAAATAATTGTTAAACATTAAGTTGTGCATACCATGAACAGAACAAATAAAACTGAAATGAAATAGCATCTGCCTAAAATAAAAACATGTGTCCTGCACAGCGACCCCATCGTGGTCTCGGTGCAGGCCTTCCTGCAGGAGGAGGAGGTGGTGCCGCTCTCCATGACCCACCAGGCGCTCTACGTCAACGTGGAGACGCAGGTGGCCATCGCCGCCATCATCCTCACCGGGGTCTACGTCCTCATCATCTTCGAGGTAAGTGTGATGCTACACTCCTCTAAGGATGATGAACGAGATACAATACTTATTGTATTCTTCAGTATACAGAGTAAACTGCAGTTTATTGTAGTGGCATGGATCAGCTCTTATAACTATCGCTTATTACAGATCTGAGCTTTTTAATAATCTGAAGCATCATGCTTGAGAGGAGTGATGAAGGAGCATCATGGAGTCCTCTGTAATATCCCCAGACCGTTTATAAAGCAATATCCTCCTGACATTCTGAATTTAACGATATTTTGCCGAGAGAGGGGGGAAAAAAACCTAAAAATGACACACTCACCTTTCCTGTTTCTGCTCCTATAAACCAGGTTGGGATGATGCAGTATATCAACTAACCTTAATTTAATGACAAAATAAAAAATAAAAAATTAGCCCCTTGAGAAACATACATGGTAACAAGGCCACATAAAATAAAATACCACAAAAACATAATGTAAAATAAAAAATATATAAATAAAACAAGCCGAAGCTTTGCATCAATTCCTATTAAATAATATCAATTATTTCAATTAATTAAAGGCAATAAATGCATTTGACAAAACTTTTAGTTNGTTAAATAAAATAAAAGAAGACTCATCTATAGACCCTAGAGAGAAGCCCTCAGCTGTCCTCACACAGCTGTCAGTCACTCGGGCACAGCTGGAGAGGAGACACCTGAAGAGGTCATATTAATACACACACACACACACACGAGCACATTTTCAATTAAAAGTATAATACATAATATTTCCGCAATAAATCNGTTTTGAGTTGCAAAATTATCTTTTAAATTGACAAACATCATATGTGTAATTCGTGGCACAATTCAAACGGGACCGAAAGATTATCTTTCTCTCTCCATTGACTTCAATGCATACTTTTTCCGAAATAAGGTCCCATGGAGCTCCCCCGGAAAGGGAGGGACTTTGCCTCTCAATGGTTTTATATCAGAGGAAACGCTATAAACCTCCTGAATCTTGAACACTGAAGGAATCCTAACCAGGAGAAGCTGAAAACTACAACTCCCATGATCTCTCACTGCTCCACCACCACACCACACAACAGCGTGTTTTAATCAAACTGAGATTTGTATCAATAGCATCTTCATGTACGTTATTTAAAATAAACTCATTAAGCCCACTGTCATCTAGGCAATTACTTTAAGACGTCATGGGAGTCGTTATGTGATGAAACACCAAACCCACGCACTGACCCAAAACTGTTCGATGGAAATGCGAAATTTAAAAAGTTCCCCCTCGGCTAATCTTATCATCTTTAAGGGATTTTACCCTCTGCATGTCACGCTTAGACACAGTCTGTGCACTTCGCACATTTATATGCATTTTTGGTTAATAAGTGTATTTTAATAAGGAAATCCTAGTTTTGTGAAGGTTTGATTTGACTTTCTGTTATATAAAGAGGTTATTCAGTCATTCCTTGTGCTGTTAAAAAGGTGTTTCGGGCGCTTTGAATCAATAAATGTTGGTGATAAAGGACTCATTAATCCTCTTCCATACTCTTTGACAACTATAAGCAGATTTACAATGTGTCTACAAATGTTTTCTCCGCTCTTCTTCTTATGATCCTGTCCTCGAGACTTTGAATGCAGATTTGCACGGTCACAGTCTACAGAGGGGCCTTTAAGGAATACTCAGCCCCGACAGAGAGCAAATTAAAGCTGGAATTAGAGATGGGTCATACAGCAGCGTTTTTAGGGCACCAGCAAGGAACAGTCAGTGTGAATAATTATGTCTCACAATGGAAAATAGGTCGTATTTTACAGGAGATATTTTTCATTTGAATGGCCTGTTCACCTAATGTTGGTTTTAAAGTTGCTGTGAGAGGTGGTTTCTTTAAACACAATGCATAAATCAGCCATGTGTCTAAACATTTCTGGCCACTTGGGGGCGCCAGAAACAAGGCATTCAAATATTATCCGTTTTTTTGTTGATTAGCACCCAGCAGAAAAACATAAAACAGGCCCTATTATGCTTTTTGGGGTATTCCTTTTCCTCTAGTGTGTTGTATAGGTTTTTATGCATATAAATGGTCTGCTAAGACTCAAATCCCTGTGTTCCCTCCAGAGGAAGTTTCTCTCCGCTGCCTGAATTGCCTCCATTGGACTCCTTTTACTTATTGAACATATTGACATCACTACGGAACACTCATGCTCCTATTGGCTAGCGCTCCGACACATTGTACGCATGGCCGTACCCACCATTGATGTCACCGACGTCCGGACCTTGGTAATTTTTTCGAGGTGTATATAATGAAACTTGTTAAATAACTGCGCATAATTATCAGGGTTCTGGCGGCAATGCACAACTAAGTAGCCTACATTAAAGCAAACAGAAGAAGACACCATACATTTATCAACTAACAGCCGCAGTCCGGACTTGTACCCATGGATGTATAATAAGGGAAGTTGAAATAAATACTTTATTTTCTGTGTTGTGTAAATAAGGATGTAATGCTTTTGAAAGGCAAAGAATAGTTAAAAAAAGATATATATGTATATATGCTGAGCCCAGAGTGAAATGCTTTTGTGTGCACAAAAAAAATTGGGGGGGCTGCCCCGAGCTCCCCTAGCATGTTTTGGACCTCGGTATTTACGAAATCCTGGGTAAGGGCCTGATTGTACGTGATAAGGGGCGGGACATCTCTAAGCGGTTGACCAATCACAACAGAGCCGGCCAGCCAACCAATCAGAGCAGACTGGGCTCTGGTTTCAGACAGAGGGTGAAAAGAGGTGATGCAGCACAGGCAGTATGAGAGAAATAAAGGGCTTTCGGAACATTAAAGCATGGAAACATGTCACAGTAGAGACACTAACTGTGCCCTGCAACATCATATATCCTTGAATCATGTTTTTTTATCTGCACAAACTAAACTTTGTCCAGATATAAAACTAGTTTTCACTGCAAAAAGGTTATCACACTGTTAATCCGTCCCACCACAGGGCTATCCATGTGTCAGCATAGTACAGTACACTCTCCATCACATGCAACTTTGATTTAGTTCAAGCAAAAAAATTCCTCAGTTTAATCCCAATAAAGTCACAGCCACAGGCTTCAGATTAGCACTACCCTGAGTGACTGAGAGACACACCCACAGACTCTCACACACACACACACACACACACACACACACACACACACACACACACACACACACACACACACACACTTTAGTCTGAGTGTGTGTGAATGATCACTTTACCAGAAAAGGCCAACTTTTTGCACGTGTACATCCCATGGAAAGTCCTCCAACTCATACGACCAAATAGGTTGATTGTTCAAGCGCTTATTATTTACACCATAACGGTGCACAGTTTATAGAAAAGAACTTGTAGTTTTTAAAGATATTACTGATCTTCTTTTAATTAAAGAATGTAAATACTTAGTTGAGAGAATAGTCAGGGGTTTTGGGTGATGGGAGACACATCTATGGAGTCACAATTTCCATAGCTTACCATTAAATGACGGATACCTTTCTGTTTATGATGTTTTACAAATCAGATATTAATGTGTAGAACTACAATATGTGAAATAGTAAAACATGAATAAAACTAGTAAAACTACACATCTTCAGATGTTATACATACATAAGTGTCCTACACTAATAATACAAAGTTATTATGGCATTGTATGTTGTGTGTTATTTGTAACATCTTCAGAAACTACCTTTCCAACTCAGTTGACTGTTACAGGTCTATACAGGTTCATGGTACATGCATAAGCTTCAAATCGAGAGACTGAAACAGCATTTTTCTTTACCGTTCTGTTTTAATTTCACAATAAAGTTAATAGTAATATTATGTTTGATATTATTATGTTTTATTAACTAGACCACTGGGTCATGTTGTTAAGACCATATTTTATGTCGGTTTGGTGTTACAAATATCAAAACAATATATGTGTGGAAAACAAAAATAAATCCTTCATAAACTAAACTGGAAACTTATACTGGAATAAAGTATCATTTATTGTGTTAACACTGTAAACTTGCCAGTTTTTTACCGCACCGCCTAGTGGTTAAAGCATGTTATTGAATTGTTTTGTTGAATATGTTATATTTGATGAATTTTTTTAAATATTAAGGTCCCATGTCATGGCCATTTCTACTGATCATAATTCCATTGTTGAGGTCTACTAGAATAGATTTACATTGTTCAATTTTCCAAACTCACATTGGTTTCTCATACAGCATCTCTGTATAGTATGTGTATTCACTCTCTCTCACACGCCTTGCCTCCCTATGAGCCCACTGTGCTTTGATGTGTGTTTGTGTGTTACAACGGCGTTTGTTAGCAACCAGAAAATGACACCAGTAATGACAAACAGATGAGAATGCTGCGTGGGGTCTGGGTGCCGTGTTGGAGGGACGTTGCGGGGCTCGCTGCTCCGCCCTTTGAGGCTCGAGGAGCGGACAGTGTGAGCTGTATTACTGGTGTCGTTTCCTGGTTGCTGCGTGGGGTCTGCGAGACAGCGAGACACCGCGAAACTCAGCCTGAACTCAGCCTGAGCACACACACGTGAGTGTGTGGCGAACTGTGAGTGGAGATCCACGCAGCTGCGGCTGAGAAAAGATAAGGTTGAGTGAGTGTGTGAGGAGCTCCACGGATTGGTCCATTTGGGCCAATTGGTCCATTTGGATCGTCGTTACGTCACTTGGTTCCCGGAAGAAAAAGAAAATCTCCAACGAGGCGTTCTGGGGCAGCATAGACAGGTCTTTTCTGTGTTAGAGTTTTACTCGGTGTACTTTGAGGGTTTGTGACTCTGCAGACCGTTTACATGCAGAAAAACCTTCATAACACACAAGGGGACGGGTAATAACCGGAAAAGCATGACATGGGACCTTTAAGAGTAGCCTACATACAAAATAGGGGGAAAGTAGAAGGTCAATGATAGAAATATTGAATAGAAAATATCAAGAAGAGACTGTAGTGATCTCTACAATAAAACTGGACCCGTTCGAGTCCAGTTTCGGATAGTCTGCCGTGGTTTCATTTCATTTCATAGAGCTGTTTGACGCTCGACGTAACCTTGGCGCACTGCAACTCCAACATCCAATCACAGAGCTTGAGAACTAATCACGAGGATTATGGGTAGTGTAGTGTCTTCGGCCATCCTAAACTCCGAAAAAACTATTTGTTTCTCCGAATCGAAGGTTAAAAACACAAAAGCATTGTACACAATTTAAACCAATCAATGTTGTGTAATTAACAAGGATAAACTGATGTTTTGTAGAGGATGAGTAATGCAGATATCACTGTGAAATCATTTGACAGTGAGGGGAATACTTCCGGTTTTATTATGAAAACTTCGAGACCGGAAATACTGTTTTCACCCCGTGAGGGTTGACGCTAACTTTACATGGACGCTGTCGTCAATAGAAATGAATAGGGGAAAGATATACACGTTATTCTGGCGAGACCTCAAATAATCTTCGTAATATCTATAGATCCTACACATTCACTGGACGTGGATTTCTAAAAGTACAATAAACACTCCTCGCTAGATATCTAATCAAAAAGCATTTTAATGGCCAAACTATTCTACAATTTAGGATTTTCCAGAGAGGGTTATTTGTGAATATTCGACCCTCCGGAGCGTTTACAATCAACGGGAGCATATGCCGCAAATTGTTATTTCTTACAGGACCACTAGAAGTGCTAAAAGGTCGTAATAAGCTGCTGAACAATCTATCTATTTGGTCGTTTTTTGGAGGAGGACAGGCTGCATGGAAAATGTAGCCAGCAAGATGTGTGTCATTTGCTTTTGCTCGTGTGGAGAAGACCATGAGTGCTTGTAGTATGTAATGATGTAAACTCTGAACTAATTACTTTAAATAAAACATATTTTAAGTTGATTTGGGGCAACTTTGCAAACACATTAGCATTAGCACCACCGTTTTTAAATCCACCAGTGGGGTATTTACTAACGTATTTTATATCGTAGAATGAAACGTGTTAACCACAAACCTTATTTCAAGATAACAGGTAAATGTATGCATTTGTTTCCCTTATGTAATATCTGCACTCTCCGAAATCTCTTTTTTGGTTTTCATCTAGATTTATTACTTTTATCTCGTCTTTGACTCAGCCGACAGACATCGACCTCAACACAGTTAAACCTCCGGAGTAGTTCAAATTCAAAGTCAACTTTATTGGCTCTATAGCGCCCCCTAACAAGCAGCGTTTGGTTGTGCTTTCACCTACAAGTCTGAAACTCGGTAGACATATACATGTATAGCATGATGGGACCCACAAAAAATCAGCGCGAGGCATATCGTAAACCCAACAGGAAGTCGGACATCTTTTTTTGAATCTTCAACTTTTGCCCTTTTCAGTGCCCGCGCCAAAACCATATACTCATTCAATCAGGCTCCAATTAATGAGATCTCGTCCTCTCAATGCTCAGGTGTCTTACCCGTTGTCCTGTCGCACCGGGACGAAGCCCTCGGTGTGGATCACACACTGTCCGTTGGGCAGGACCGCAGACTGCTGCAGCTTCTGGGTGTCCCTCCTCTCAGAGATGCCCTGAAGGAGGCGCAGCTCCCCAAAGTTTCCGGCCAGGGCCTCCGGCGAGCTCAGGCTGCTCCGGCCCGGGTGGCCTTGGGCGGAGGTCATCTCCATCTCAGGGTTGTTTTTGTTCTCCAAGTACATGATGAGGCTAGTAGCAGAGGAGGAAGAATTCAGATTGAGTATCTCAAAATAGGTCAAATGAAGTGTCACCTGGGGGCAGCAGAAACAAACATAATGTCATAATATCACTGTTTAACTGTAAGGCTAACATCCGGCAGATATTGAGCAACATCAGCATTAATTTATGAACATGTTTCTGAAATATAATTAAATTCTCTGTCTTTTAGCTCTGTATTTGGTCTCAGTCAACCAGCTATTGTCTTTTAGCTTGATACGGCTAACATTTTAGCAAAGTGTGCTTATATCCATCCAGCAGATATTGAGCAACATTAGCATTCATTTAAAATCATGTTTTTAAACACCCGGTTAATATAAGTCTAAAATTCTGTCTCTTTTAGCTCCTGAGAAAAGTATCTGTCTCTCTTTAAAGCTACTACTAGCTTTGTCTTTCTCCCATTGCTAGGTAACTTAGGTAGTTAGCAGTAGGTGGCTATTTCCGCTCGTAACATCTCCCTGTAGCTGCTAACGCTGAGAGTAGTGCACTAAAACAGTTCAGTTACATTCTGGAAAACCAAAACAATTAACTGAAATAAACCCATCACTGTCATGATATCTCCTTTTAGCTGTTTTCCCAACAGTTGCTTATCAACACATCCAGTAGATACAAAGCTATATTAACATATATGTATATGTTTATTCTTTCTCGTTCAGCTTTAGTTACAGGCTGGAAAACCAAAAAAAGAAACTGAATATCACACCTGTCATATTATTCCCTTTAGGCTTGTAAACAGTTTACAAATCAAGCCGAAGCAATATCGATTTAAAATCATGTTTCTGACCATCAACTGTAGCTTGGTGATGGTCTCCACCAACTTCTGAGGGAAATACAATTATTAATCTTTCTAGCGCTCATATGTAATGCTAGCTGTCAACTTTGTCCATCTGCAACTTGGTGCTGGGTAGTGAATGTTCTGAGTCTGAGTTGTTCCCCCTGCAGCTGCTGATGCTGAGAGTGTTGAACCATCAGTGGACAATCCAAAAAAAAAAGCAAACTGTTTACAAATCACACACTTGTTAGCAACCGCCGTTTTTAAATTCACCGGTGGGGTATTTACTGACGTGTTTTATGTCGTAGAACAAAACTTTGAAGTCTCTTCAGCTTGTGTTAACCACACACCTTATTTCAGGATGACAACCAAAAACACACTAAGAAAACCATTGACCTCCAGACCAGGTTAAAAAAGCAAAAACAGCAACATGATTCCTTTACCGTAGATACTATGTCAAAAGTATTGGTATCAATATCAACTATTCTTGCCCTGTATTAGTTTATAATGAATCAAAATATATAATCGCTCACATTTTCCCCAGAGTCAGTTATAAATTAGTGTACAAACAACCCACTGATGAAGTGAAATCTATGGTTTTAGAGCAGCTTTAAAGAGTCATCAAATGTCTCTTTTATTTTCTGTTATCAACGTCCTCATCAACAGTAATGCATTGCAGCATCACATCAAAGCTTATCCCAGCAGCACAACTCACTTTCCTCACATCACTAACTTTCCTCTCCCCGGGCAAAGGGAACAAGGATCTGCTCCACAAAGAGCGTACTGTTGTCGGCTGCAGGCGTAAAGCACCACACCTGATTCCAAACGCTTTGTGATGTAACTTCAGTCACGCTCCTCTGACCCAGAGGCATGCCATCATGCGTTATAACAGGGACTGATTCAGTGTAACCAGAGTGCACAGCGGGGGGTCAGAGGTCAGCTACAGAAGACGTGTGGGCTGACACAAAGGCTGCATCAATTCAGAGGATTATCGCTCACATGAAAAGCAACAGGAACTCACGCGTGACGTTAGTGCCCTGTGAGAACACTCCTCACGAGGAGTGAGACTACAGTCTGAGAGGAGGCCCAACACTGATCCCTCCAACTATTTACAGTGTTTAATGTTCACGAAGAAATATAAGCAACAACCCCAATCACATTTCACATGATCACTTCATTCCTTGGTATATTATACATAGTTATTAAAGCAGCTTTAAAGTTGATTAATTGATTATGATTTTTAATTAAATGCCTTACTTTTATTAATTAATTGTTATGAGAATTTTTTTGTAAGAATGGCTATAAGGAACCAAATTAGTTTTCAGTAAAAAAATATATTAAATAAATATTATAAACGAGATATTTTATTATGAATATTATATATAAAGTATATTAATTGTATATATTTTGTAAATAATTATTATTCATTAATAATTGCTACATTTAAATCAATTTACTTATTTTTATAATTAACATACAATGAGAACCTCTTCATAAGTAATGCACAATTTATTTGCATTCATGATTTATTATGAGGCTTTAAAGTTGCATAGTTGATCGTAACCTCTAACATATAATAGGTGTATATATATTTATTCTTATTAAATGTTTAATGTTATTTATTTTTTAGATTTATGTGTTTTTATTCGTGAAGGATTCTCAATAAGGACAGACATAGTCAACATTTATTTTATTATATTTTATTCTTATTGTATTTATTTCACTCTTTTTTTATTTTTTATATCACTCTTTTTCATTTTATTACAATTTTATTTCACTCGTTTTTTTTATTTTTTTTATATCACTCTTTTTAATTTGATTTACATTTTATGTCACTCGTTTTTATTTGTTTTTTTTATATCACTCTTTTTTATTTTATTACAATTTTATTTCACTCGTTTTTTTTTTTTTTTTTATATCACTCTTTTTTAATTTATTTACATTTTATTTCACTCGTTTTTATTTGTTTTTATCTTTATTTATTTCATTTTATTTTACTTAATTTTATTTGCATTTTACATTCTATCTTGTAATTTTACAAATAAAATATTAGTTGATATTACTACACTTAAATACGTTTTCACCTAATTATTAATGACTGACACAAAAAACCTCTGAAGTAATTGAACGACATGAAATGAACCGATCCTTTCTTTCTGCACAGACAGTAACGTCAGGCTGGTGTTGGACCCTCACTAACGTCCCTATCCAATGCTTGTGATGACGGTCACAGAGAGGAGAGATGCTTTCTGTGTTCTCCTGCCTGTGGGCGAAGCGAGACGACAAACACATACTGTTTGCTTTACTTCTCCACCCTTCGCTCACAGCAGTAATTGATTCACGACGGATATCAACAAGAGTAATGGCTGTGACGAAAGGATTTTACGTATTAACACCACAGTTTGTCCTTCAATTTTCAACTTGTCTGAAAACATACCATCCATTCATGAGGATTTATTCACCCTTGGTGAAAGGGATTTGTGTACGTACTACACTGCACAGGAGTATTAGGACGTAATGACTAAACCCCCTTTAACAAAGCCCACTAGAGTAATACACTGGTTTAAATCCATCATGCAGAGAACGTAGGACAGAAAGAAACTGCATTTATTCTGTGATCCATTCCTCTTTCTAGATACTGTCAACTTTTGCATATATCTTTGCACATTTTTGCACAATGCTACCTCTTAAAAACCTTCACAGCACTTCCACTTTGAGTAATTTCTTGTATTTGTATTTGTCTTAATTATTTATTTATCGTTAGTCATAATTTTTTCTTCTAATTTTAAAATTGGTTATTTTTAATATTTTTCACATTCAATATATATTTTTTAAATATATTAAATAAAATGTTATATATTTATACAATTATTTTCTCTTATTTTACAGCTTTATTCCTCTTACAGTGTTTGTGTACGCACCGTTAAACACCGAAGAAAATTCCCTTCATGTTCTTTCCGATAACCCTGATTCTGATTTAAATGAAATGTATGAAAGTGAGATGGACAGAAATGAAAGTAATGAGACTTACCGTTAGAGATGAAGCTGTTTTAAAAGATGATGATGAGGATGAAGATGAGGATGATAATAACGTTTTTGCAAGATGGACCTCCAACAGAAAACCCTTCACGCTGATTATCCTGAGGAAGTGCAGCAGATGATGGGATGTTAGCCGTGACGATGAGGAGGAGATGTGAAGCTTCCTCTCCTGCTGCTGCGTGCAGAAGGAGGAGATGATGCTGAGCAGCGAGGGTGAGGAGGAGAGGAGGAGAGGAGGAGAGGAGGAGAAGGGGGAGTGGCACTCAAAAACTCTCCCATTCAATCACTCTCTCTACCTTTTTACAACCACACTCCCCATGCTGATTAGCCCCCTCCCGATCTCACATGCATTACAAATCCTGCAGAGAAAAGAACGACTGATCCTTGAACCAAACAAAGTTTCAGTCTAAAAAACAATAAATAGTATTAATTTATTACCTTGTTTTACTTATATTGCCCATACATACATACAGTGGGGCAAAAAAGTATTTAGTCAGCCACCAATTGTGCAAGTTCTCCCTCTTAAAAAGATGAGGCCTGTAATTTTCATCCTAGGTATACCTCAACTATGAGAGACAAAATGAGAAAAAAAATCCAGAAAATCAGAATTTATTTGCAAATTATGGTGGAAAATAATTTTGATCAATAACAAAAGTTCATCTCAATACTTTGTTATACAGGACTGTCTCAGAAAATTAGAATATTGTGATAAAGTTCTTTATTTTCTGTAATGCAATTAAAAAAACAAAAATGTCATACATTCTGGATTCATTACAAATCAACTGAAATATTGCAAGCCTTTTATTATTTTAATATTGCTGATTATGGCATACAGCTTAAGAAAACTCAAAAATCCTATCTCAAAAAATTAGAATAGTTCCTCAGACCAAGTAAAAAAAAAAGATTTATAACAGCAAAACACAATCAAACATTTGAAAATGTCCATTAATGCACTCAGTACTTGGTTGGGAATCCTTTTGCACGGATTACTGCATCAATGCGGCGTGGCATGGAGGCAATCAGCCTGTGGCATTGCTGAGGTGTTATGGATGCCCAGGATGCTTCAATAGCGGCCTTTAGCTCATTAGCATAGTTGGGTCTGGTGTCTTTCAGCTTCTTCTTCACAATACCCCACATATTCTCTATGGGGTTCAGGTCAGGGGAATTTGCAGGCCAATCGAGGACAGTAATGCCATGGTCAGTACACCAGTTACTGGTGGTTTTGGCACTGTGGGCAGGTGCCAGAATGCTGGAAAATGAATTCCTCATCTCCATAGAGCTTTTCAGCGACGGAAGCATGTAGTGCTCTAAAATCTCTTGTACACGCTGCATTTACTCTGGGCTTGATGAAACACAGTGGACCAACACCGCAGCTGACATGGCTCCCCAAACCATCGCTGACTGTGGGAACTTCAAACTGGATTTCAAGCAACTTGGCTTGCTCCCCAAACCATCGCTGACTGTGGGAACTTCAAACTGGATTTCAAGCAACTTGGATTTTGCTCCTCTCCAGCCTTTCTCCAGACTCTGGCGCCTTGACTTCCAAATGAAATACAAAACTTGCTTTCGTCTGAAAAGAGGACTTTGGACCACTGTGCAACTGTCCAGTGCTTCTTTTCCTTAGCCCAA
>NW_011337001.1:32863-49781 GCF_000735185.1 Notothenia coriiceps
AATGTGAATCCACCCGCGACAGCGGGGTGGACGGGGATTACTGGTCAGCGGTGACACCACAAGCCACTTCGTAATTTACGAATTTAGGTTTACATCCTATATTGTGCTATTTGACGTTACATATCGTTTCAGACACCGAAACCCAAACCCCATTATTTCAGGTTTAGTAGCAACCCGCGACTGTTCGTAAATAACTGTATCTACTCGGAATTACAAATGGAAAAATTATAGTAAAAAGACATTAAAAGTTAACGAACCAAAAGCACGTTTTAATCAGACAAAGGTCCAAAATTCCTCCTGACCGTTGTGCAGGTCTGATATGCAACTATAGGAAACGTTTGGTTGAGGTTATTGCTGCCAAAGGAGGGTCAACCAGTTTATTAAATCCAAGGGTTCACATACTTTTTCCACCCTGCACTGTGAATGTTTACATAGTGTGTTCAATAAAAACATAAAAACATATAATTGTTTGTGTGGTTTTAGCTTAAGCAGACTGTGTTTGTCTATTGTTGTGACTTAGATGAAGATCAGAACATATTTTATGACCAATTTATGCAGAAATCCAGGTAGTTCCAAAGGGCTCACAGCTTTTTCTTGCAAATGTATGTTCTATTGGCTTAATTCATGTGTGAATCACTTTCTCTGCCACCTCCTTTACACAACAGTTCCTTAAAACTAATCTTCACTGTAGCTATTTTGCACAACACAAATATCCTTTGAATTTGGAATTTCATCTTTTAGTACAAACATTTTTTGTTTTTAAGCCATTTTAGCAAACCTCCTTAGATTAACCAATCAGATTACTTACTTTTTAAAGATGTTTTACTGTCTTTTGAGCAGGCTCTCGAACAAAAACCTCCTCATACACAATCAAAAGAAGTCGTTATTTGTCAAAGGCTCAAATAACTAAATACTTGATCATTGGAGAGTAACAGCGACAGGTGAACGGTGTGAAAAATTGCAGATTCAAATATGTGGTTAACATGCTCAAGGTTTAGTCAACAAAACTACCTGCTTATGTTACAGGGTGTCCGCGAGGTCTTAAAAAGTATTAAAAGTTGATAAATCAATTTAGTGTAAATGAAGGCGATTAAAAAGTATTGAACGGCATTTTCCAAGGTATTACATTTTTTTAGCTTGTTTCCAATAAGTAAATTGTCCAAAGAGGTTGTATTCTACAGTCTGCCTGAATGTAATCATTGCGTAGGTGTGTAGTGTGATTCTGTGTAGTTTATTTATGGCATCCCGTTGGATTTGACGTCATCTGAACAGGACATCGCACACTCATTGCGATGAGGTCTTAAAATGTACAGAAAGGGTCTTAAAAGGTCGTACATCTGACTTCAGGATTCCTGCATATACCCTGTCTCTACTGATCCCCCCAGACGGCCATTTGGGCTCCAGTGGTTTCCTTCCTGAGGTCTCGTGATCATCTACTGAGGGGGGAGCCACTATTCAGAGTCCCCCATCTAGTCTTGTGAATCACTTAACGTCAGATCAAATGGGAAATCCAGCGATGATTCACTGAAATGAAAGACTTTGAAAAGCTGACTTTTGAAAGAGCCTCACCCACTCAGTCACTTACCGACTCCAAAAGTGACATTCAAATAAAACAGATCACAAAGCTAAATGACTAAACCAGAATAAAGCCTCTCTCTTAGCCATCCTGGAAGATTTCAATCAACTGACCATCTATTTCCCGATGTGTGTGTGATCGCTCAGTGACTTTACGTTCTCTCTCCACCTGAGGCTCCGTCCTCGCAGAGCGAGTGGAAACTGAGCTTTGATATTCCCTCTTGCAGGCAAACCAAGTCTTTCCTCGTGTTGTTCCCTCTGCACGAATGTTTCCATTGTGACATGTTGTCTTCATTTGCTGGACTCCAGAATCAGTCCGTGTCTCAGTTCTTTTCTTAAGCCGCTCTGCCAGAGTAATGTTTTCTAAGCCTGGGTCAGGGAGCTTTTTTCAGTGTGTCATAGAGGGTTATGATAAGTGCCCATTTTCCATTTCGACAGTAGACATGTTTATCGCAGTGAGCGGCCATCTGCCTATTTCACTTCTGTTTTGCATTATGGAAATCTTTTTAATATCCCTCCTTTGACGTGCACTTTAGAAACGGAGACGTAAGATTCCCTAATCACGGCGGTCTGCTCGACGTTTCACTTTAGTGACAGGAAATCAATGTAAACAATGTGTCAAGTATGTAGATATGACTACATCTGTTTCACTGAAAAAACTGAAACGTTGACTTTAATGAAATGTATTATGTCAACAGATTTCACTGTGAGGTTAGTTGAAAGCAATAATATAAATAAGTAAATAAAGAATAATAATAAATAATAAATAAAAAGAATTAGGTGCAACTTATTATTATTGCTTTCAACTAACCTAATACAGTTATGTGATATTTGTTGACTTAATACATTTCATTAAAGTAGTTTTTTCAGAGTTCTGTAGCAACAATTTATTTTTAAAAGCTGCAAAAAACTGTTAAAGTCTGACATAGCGTCCACAATTAATTTTTTTAATTGTCTTTGTGGTGTAAATATTTGTTTATATTATTTAAACCCACTTGCTTCATCCTGACTTTAACTGATATACCGACTGCCAATGCACAATAAAGTTGAATTCAACAAATGACTGTAACCAACCCTGATTGCATAGATTTAAGACACAAACATTCATGATAAAACATTACAATGCAAACATTGAAATGACAGTCAGGGTTCTTACGGTCATTAAAAACCTGGAAAAGTCATGGAAATTCAAAATGCTAATTCCAGGCCCTGGAAAAGTTATGGAAAACAATATTTTTCCCAAAGTTTTGGAAAAGTCATGGAAATGTAACTAAAGTTGCATCAAATATAATTTATATTTTATCTAATCGCCGAAATAGTAATACTATAATGATAATAAATACTGTATCGTATAGTAATGAAATGTAAAATGGCATTTAACTGACGAGGTGTTTTGCTGGTGAGAGATTTGAGTCTGTAGAAGCTATTAAGCCTATTGGATTTGTTTTAGATAGGCACAACATGTTTCATATGCAGACATTATTTTCCTGTTCCATTTTAAAATAAACAATTTTCAGTGGTACCGCTGAGAAAGAGTAATGTTTTTGGTCATGGAAAATTAGGTACAGTAAAGGTCATGGAGAAGTCATCGAACATCATTGAACCCTGAACAGTACAAGTAGCAGCGCCAATAAAAGAGGCCCTTTTAAAATCATGGTGTATAGGAGTGGCCTTTAATAAGAAATCATACACACATGAGCAATACAAGCCACGAGCACACAGGGGGAAGCATCTCCTGATGTAAGCCCACCTGAGAGTCGTCGTAGTAGTATTGGGCTGACTGATCATGTATATTCTGATCAGGGACCCCCCCTCCTCCTCCCAGTCATCTGCAGAGAGGATCTCCCTCTGGCTGACAGTCAGCGCTGAGTCACCGCGTTCTGCTGCTCTGTCATGATGAATACCAGTAAACCTGAGAAACACTATCAGCATATGAAACCCTTCGTAGGCCCGAGTCCACTCACACCGCTCTTTCACTTGTCGATCATCGATGTGTGGAGCTCCAGCTTGAATTCAATGGTATCTGACGCATAGGTCATCGCTCACTGAGCGGGACAGCTCGGTGCTTTATTTCTCAACTGTTTGAACTATTTCTGTCTGGAGAGACTTAGGTACTCTTCCTATTGTCGGTTTTAACAGGGACAGAAGTTCAATTCCACGCAAGTTCAGATTTTCATTTCTCGGCTGTAATATCGAGAGTGAAACCTAACAAAGATCGCGTGAGTTAACCTCTTTTTTAACGATAAATACTGATCAAATGAGAAGGATGAATGCAAAGTTGCACTTTGTTGTATGCCCTCTGTGTCTACTGTGTTATTTATAAGTATAGACGGGTTAATGTTGGCCCGTGCAACAACCTAAACAGAACAGTGGAAAGTCATGTGTTTTTGCAGACGCCCACTTAATGTCGGTCTCTCGCACGGTCTCTCTGTGTTTCTCATATGTTTTGTGGTGCCGGAGCAGATTGATGAATCCACACAGTTTAAAGAGTTAACCACAAAACATTTCAGATGTGAGCGCAGGCCCTGAAATCACTGTTAAGACCCAGTCATAGAATCAATACAGACCGTGATCCGTTTTTAGTGCAAATGCATTTCAGGCCCAAGCAGTGGTGGAAAGTGCATTCACTAAAGTGCGTCACTTAGGCCTACTACGAGTACGTACTAACTTGTACAATTCGTAGTCTTTTTTTTACTTCACCTGAGTATTTCACTTGTATGCTACTTGTTTCTCTTCATCTCAGAGTGAAACTTTTGACTGTTCTTCATTGATTCGAGAATTATTTTACAAACAAAACTTACGATACATGTACAAATATCAAGCTTTTGTACATGTTAAACTATACAACAGTACATAGAGACGTTCAAATGTGCAATAAGATGTTTGTGTTAAAGCATCAGTAATAATATTCCAATAATACCATATTAGGATATAACTCTGACAGGGGCCATTCTGCCCAACATGTACTTTCACTTTAATAAGTACATTTGGCTGTGAATGCTGTACTTTTACTTAAGGGAAATCTTGTATTTAAGAGTAATTCTACAGAGCAGTATCTCTCTATACTATATATAAGTGCAAAAAAATGATATAGGAGTGAAATCTGAAACGTACCGACATACATTTCACTACATTGATGTGAAGTTTGGACCAAAGAAGCTAAGTTGCCGCACTAGTATTTTAATTTTTTGGATACAGCTTATCTCTGATGGTCTTTATGAAGCTTTTATTTCAACACAGCCGCACCGTTTGTATTTCGTAAGGTCGCAGCCTTCCTTTAAAGGAGATCAGTTCTCCTCCATCACGGTTTGATTATAGCGATCTGTAATTGAGGGAAAGAATCGATGAAGCGGCCCACTTGTAGTATATTGTAGATGTTTGCTTTGATAGTGTCAGTGTAGCCTCATGCGCGCGTGGTGTTGCTGTGTGTGTGTGATGGTGTGTGTGAACATGGTTGACATGGGAAAGGAAGAGCCTCCCACGCTAACAGGATGATGACAGTGATGGTGGCCAGACAATAAGCAGGCAGCCGAAAACACAAATAAAACAACACAATGTAAACCCCAACTCTCTGACACAGACTGGAGAAGAATGTTAATATGTTTCATGTAAATATATGTAGTTGATACACAAGAAAAAAGCACTTTGTAGCTGGAGGAAATGATGATGAAGTGTTAGATTATCATATTTAATGAAAGTTAAATTGCTTTGCGAGCACATTTGAGTTTGATTTGATGTCCCTGTGTGTGTCATCACATTTAAATACAGTTTCTTTTCTCTAATGAAGCACTTGGTCGGGTTCATTTTTCTCATCATCGACTGAGTCACCCCTGCCCCCTTCTTTTTAAAGTGATTTACGGTAAAGCACGTGTGTATTATGCCAAGGGGAATGTGTGAGTTTACAGTAGAGCTTCACAGGTGGACGGAAGTAGGTGGAGTTGTCGTGTTCAGACAGGTAAATTCACTGGGCCAGAGGTCCCCGCTGCACCCTCCCAAACCAGTTCGCCCAGCCTGCCTCTGACCTGTCAACCTCACCTTTTTATAAACCACATGAACCCTGAAGCCGCGGGAGAAAGGCAGAAACGTTTGAACCAGTCTTCCCTCTGCCTGTGTCCTCCTCACCAAGTGTTTGGAGTTGATTTACTTCACGGCTGCTCTTTTAACTGGCGCCCCGCTGGGTCTCTGGTGGTGGTCTCGGTGTGAATACTGAATGGAGGCAGCAGATGTAAAATAACCACACGCGCTGGTTGGCTGAAAAACAGGCGGCAGCGCGTGTGATTGGACAACGAGAGTAATGTGTTAGTTATTTAAAATCAGGCTGTAGCTGAGTCGATGGAGTAATTAACCTCGCTGTGCCTCAACGTGTTTTCACAATAGATCGGTTTCCCACGGCCCTTTCGACATGCCTGAGGAAATGTACCGGAGCTCCATTAAAGCTCTGCTGAAGTAACGACAGACGGTCCATGTGCTGCTTACTGCTAGCATGTCTTTGAGTGAATGGAATAGTTTCTCTCATCTGTTATGTGAGCGGTGGTTCTAGTGCACGTCAGAGCTGTGACTTGGTGACCTTCGGGTCTGCCAGTTATTTGAGTTTTTCCACTTTGAGCTTTCAGCTGGTTGAGTTTGAGCTTTCAGTCTTGGGAGGAACTGAGCGTGGGACAACACCGCCCTCTGCTGGACAGAGACATAGAGCTCTCTGTTGTATAAGTGATGGAAGTTAAAGTTATGAAGCTTGAGGGATTTCTTTGTGTTTTTCTGTAAAGGCAAATTCAACATGCACAGTTTGATAGTTATAGTTTCAGTCTTTATCCATTCAATTTCGATTGGAGATGGGTTTTCATCTGCATATGACTTGTATTTACCTTATGTCAGAGCATCAAGTGGAGATGTGGTCGCACTATTTCTCAGTTGCTCTTTTTGTTATTTTCCCAACAATGTTTATCAAAGCAGCAAAAAAAGTAGATTTCTTCCTTATATTTCTTTTTATATATTTGATTTTAAAGAGTGGTTTTAAAATACAACAAAACAAACCAATATGCAGAAGATAAATAAAATAAAAGTAAAAAAACAACACTGGCAGCAACACAAGAAAGGAAAGTTACTCATCACTTATCACATACATGTTATTGACACAGTTAACCTGTTATAAACAATTCACTTTTCAATCAGACTTGAGACAGGTGCTTTGTTCCTCTCTGTTTCCCATTGATATTTCCTCATTCTTTTTGCCATGTATGAAACCTAGCAGTGAGCTTAGAGAGATGTCCTGAGCTTCCTTCCCATTCTTCACAAGCTTCAAAGCAATTCCATGAACCAGTGCACTTCGCAGACAACATATCATAGAATGAGCTGCAACATACAGTAAGAACTTATATTTGTGTTTTCTCTTTGTTTTCTCTTCACAGTGAATGAAATCATCGGCAGAGACATGTCCCAGTCCCCCAGCACCCACGGTCCTCCGTCAGCTCACAACCAGTCATAGCCCCGCCCCCTCCAGGACCTGACGCAGCCTTCTGGCTCAGGGAACCCCGTGCGACACGGGCCAGGTCCAGGTGCAGGTCCAGGTCCAGGTCCAGGTCCAGGTGCAGGTCCAGGTCCAGGTCCAGGTGCTGTGTGCGATGGCAGGAAGTGATAAGAAAGACTGTGTTCAGAAACAGAGTGTGGTGATTCTGTTGGAGCCTCGTGGACCTGTTAGACACGCAGACAC
This sequence comes from Notothenia coriiceps, assembly GCF_000735185.1. Classification (NCBI taxonomy): domain Eukaryota; kingdom Metazoa; phylum Chordata; class Actinopteri; order Perciformes; family Nototheniidae; genus Notothenia; species Notothenia coriiceps. The sequence goes on from NW_011337001.1 coordinate 40,146, forward strand.
TCTCATTCGTCTCCTCTGATTTCATTTCAAATCTACTTCTCTTATTTAGAGATGTAGAAACAGAACTCTCAACTCCACTCAGAAGACAGAGAAGGTGAACATGTGGAGTCACAGCGATGACCCGTGTCTTCCCCAACCATCAGATCTCTACGACTGGAGCTCGCCCTTTGAATAACTGGCTGTAGTGGAGACAACACCACGGTGTGTGTGTGTGTGTGTGTGTGTGTGTGTGTGTGTGTGTGTGTGTGTGTGTGTGTGTGTGTGTGTGTGTGTGTGTGTGTGTGTGTGTGTCCCTCTCACCAGCATCGCCCTTCTTGGACAAAGAAGACATATTAGATTAACAGAAACTCAGGAGTGCAACGTGGTCTCACAGAAAGCCAGAGCTGGGATACAAATTGTTTCTAGAGGTTGTTTTAGTTCAGTAAAAAAGGCAAAAACAATTCTAAACAACAATAAAAATCAGGATTACAAACAGTTAAGTGTGGCAAAACTAATCACAGTTGGAGAAAACTGTTTAAACAAACACAAATTTGGATTCCTTAATTCAAATCAAACCATCATTTTTTTTTAAATATCTGCCTGCATTTGTGGTTGGGCACCAGTTTTTGGCTCAGTGATGCAACGCTGATAAACCCATTCAGGTCTGGAGTGCAGGGCCCGGAGGATCTGATCTGGGATCTGCAACCTGCAACATTCCACTACTGTAGCCCCCCCTGCAGCCGTGTAGATATCTGTACATGAACCCCCTCTTCTTCATCATTTACTCCCTCCCTCTCCTCTTCTTCAAGTTGAACAAATGCCTTATTAACACTTAGCAGCTTCGAATGGTTCTAAAGTAACGACTTTTCATGTGTTGCACAGCTGGCTTTGAGTGTGACTGTAATATTGTGTACAAAAAAACATGGTTTCCTGAATCCTGATGAGGGATGAGTTCTCAGATTGTCATTCAAATATATTTGAAGGGGCCCGATATTTCCACGTTACACGGAAGTGTTTTTAATAATGACATCTCTCTTCAGGCAATAGCTCCCCACAGCTCCCAGGGGCCTTTGTGTGCCTTCAAATTCCTAAACGCCACCATACTTTGGATGGGAAATGATCTGATTTGAATAGTATTTTATACATACCGATGTTTATATATTGCATTCATGTATTGTCCCCCCTCCTTAATGATGAACAATTAAAAAAAACAATCCCAAAGTCTAGAGAACAACATCTGGATGCACTTCCTGTTCACAATCAAACTCATTACTTGTCTCCAGAATGATGTTTTCATATTTCCTATTCTCACAGATATGCAGTGCCTGTACGGCAGCAATAACGGGGTCCTGAGAGGGTCCTGAGAGGGTCTTCAGGCGTCTTTTTTCTTGCCTTAAGCTTGACAATGATGCTCCTGCATGTGAGAGCGGAGGAGTGTTGCTTATGACGTTTTCAAGTCAGTTTCCAGGTGAAAATGATTTTGCTATGCATTAAAATTCTGCCTAATGCCTTTTTAAAATGAGGAGAAAAAATACAAAAAAATAGAAAAACAAACCTTGATGCCTACAGAAGTAGACTTGTTGTAGACGCTTGATTTATTCTGTTAGCATCCTGGAGCCAATCTGCCTTGTTAAGGACGCAGTGCGAGCATCTTAATGGGTTCAGGTGTGTTTCTACCAAATATGCTGTACAGAAGACTTTTAAGAAGCACACTCGTGTATTTAGGCTATGCAAACGACAACAGCAGCAAAGACATGACATGAAACATGAGATTATAATCTAGCTGCTTATTCAGAGCGGAAAGAAAAGGAAAAGCATTCAGAGAGGGAGAATCATAAACTATTAGGATGCCTTAACTGCTGCTTGTGTCTGTGTTCTGTTTGAGTTTTCTTTTTCTCCACGACTAAGACAGAAGTCGGTAACTCGTTTTATTCCCTTTGTTTTGTGTTTTGGGGCACAGGGTGGACTTTGAGCGTTGGCTGGGAGGAGGGAGATGGCTTATTTTATTTTGTTGCATATAAAGCTGGTTCTGCAGTTTGAAAGACCCGAGTCAAAAAAAAAGGAATAGAAAACCAGCATGGACAGTAAACTCTGTCCTCTTGTCTCAACCAAAGAGCGGACAACTTGTTCCCGTCAGACAGAGACTGCACCACTCGATTTTTGATACTTTCAAATGGATGTCATTCCTAAAAGGTTGGGGACATGTGAGTAGTGAATATATATATGCTATATATGAATATATAGTATATATCTATATCTATATATATATATATATACACATTTCATATATACACACATGTTTATATAAACACATGTGTATATATACATATACATATATACACACACACATGTGCATATACTTATGTGTGTACTTATATATATGTTTTGTAAAATAAAAGGGAAATACAGGTTTAGCTGATGTTTACCGAGCCTTGTATTGTCATTTCTTGTATATTTTGTATGTTACATTTTTTGTAATTTTTAAGACTGCAGTGCTTTTTGAAATTCTTCAAAGGGAATACCTTGCATCATACTGTAGGCTCTAAAGTAGTGTATATCAATAAAACTGAAAATTCATCTGTCTTTGTGTCTCCTTTTTTCTGCGTGTATTACAAATGAAAGCAGCCGTTTTCTTCAGACTCTGCATACTGCACGCGTTTACTTAAAAGGGGACCTAGCATGCAAAATGAACTTTGTGATGTCTTTTATACATAGAGATGTGTCCCCGGTGTGTCAGGGAACTCACGCAGCGTCAGAAAATAAAACCCTCTCTTTTCCTCTGTACCCAAATCTCTAAAAACGGGGGTACAACGGAGCTGATCCAGATTTGCGTCCGATATGACGTATTATCTGAAATGTGGACCCACAGCACTATCAGAAACGTTTTTATCAGAAACAATGCCCGACTGTTTTGGACGTAATATGGTCGGTTTTTACATTAGCATCGCTAACACTCAGAGCTAACCTGTACAGGAGAGCATGTGTGTGAAGAAGCAGGAAGTAAAAAGGAACTCACCTTGTGGTATAACCGGCAAGAGAGAAAGCCTTTGAGCTCCATACTGTTTCAGAAATAATCCTTGATAATCCATGATACCGCGTTTCATCACCGCAGAATCTGCCTAGAATCTCCCGCATGAGCTCAGCCCCCTCCTTTTTTTTAATCAACATTTTATTTTTTAACGCTTTATACCCCAAATCAGCACTTTTGAAACATGAAGTGAAATAGAGGGATATGAGGCATGGCTAGAATGGGTGATCTGTTTGGTATTTTGAGCAAAACACTTCATAGACATGTTTTTTATATATCTTTGTTTGGCATTATTACTTATTGGTTTTATTAGGACCTTATGATCGCATCTCTTATTAAAAATGAGACCACATGAAACATGAATAGATTTTAACATTATTTATTGTATTGACTTATACACAGATATAAACTCAAGTGTCAAACTTGCAACAAAAGAAATACATTTCTCCTCTGCCACCAGAGGTTGACCTAGCCTCTTTTTGGCCAGTATTGCACTCTGGGTAATGTAGGCATGGTAAAAAGTGGGAGGGGATAAACTCAGACAGCTGTCGGCAGGCCTGTCACAGAACAACTCCTGCAGATTTTACACAGTACTCTGTCAGAAGCAGGAATTAAAGCAGCTTCAGACTGATCGTTGGAAACCAAAACAGAACAGATCTAGTAGCTGAGGTCGATCATTATAAAAGGCTTCGAGATACGCCTCTGGTCATATATCAAAATGTAAGGAAGTGAAGTTAATAAAAATGGAATTAAATGTGTCGTTCCACTTAGTTTAAGAAGCTCTGTCACTTAACTCTTACATTAGAGAAAATAAATCTGTAGTGCTTGTAAAAGTCTCAATGGGTTGAACTCAAATGCTTTTTAACAGAAAAGTAGTCGTTTTAACCAATCGTCACTGCAGCCAAGGTTAGTCATAAATTATCCAGTGAGCAGTACAGTTTGATATTCACTGTTGCTTCAGTAGTCTTCATGGCTTCTCTCTTTTTATCATTTTAAATGGCACCACTACTCTGCTGGAGGTCATCAACTCAATAAACAGTGTGCATGCACACATCTGTGTTAGCATCGAGCTAACACGCAGAATCATAAACTCTGAAAATCCTTGTAGTGGTTAATAGGGAAAAAATAAGAAATATACAGAAAATATGGTGTGCAGAAGTGGTTCGTAAAGCCTCAAGCATTTCAGGATGAACATCTGTACAGTCATATGGGGAGGGGCATATAAAGAGCATTTAAATATACATGCATATTTGTCCAGGCTCCTCACCTTCTAGTCTCCACAACCAGCTATTACAGTAGGCTCAATACTAATGTGTGTAACATCCACAGAGTCATAAGCCCGACATGAGGCGTCACCAGTGGATACTCAAACTCCAGCCGCTGCTTCAGGAGTGTCAGGGCAGGCGGTGTCAGGGCAGGCGGTGTCAGGGCAGGCGGTGTCAGGGCAGGCGGTGTCAGTATGACAGATCGGGGAAAAGGGAGGGCTTTTTTTTAATATTGTTTTTTTAGTGGTACTGGGATCAAATTAAAAAGGTGCTGCTACATGTAAAGCAATTGGCAGATGAGTGCTCTTCAATGGGGGGTTAAATTACAGGAGGAGGGAGATGGAGAGCAGCTCAGTGGATCAGGAGCATGCGGACCGGCTGGCCGTAGAAGGGGCTGTTGGCGCGCTCGCTGACGGCCCGCCTGGCCACCTCCTCGCTGTGGAAAGTGATCAACGCCTCGCCGCTGCACTGCCCGCTGTAGTTGTACAAGATGAGCACGGCGTCTGGCTGGAGCTGCAGTTATAAAGAGGAGACTCATTAAGTATTTTGATGCAGCGCCACTGTGAAAACACCAGGGGGAGCCCACAAAGCCGAGGAGGAACATTGGAGAAGATCAGCTCATCAAACCGGTCCAGTTAGGTAGGAAAAAAAGGATTAATGGGCAGAGCTTAAAGAGCAGAAGCAGAGGACATGCTGTTCCCAGAGCAGCTGAAACCCAGCGGCAGGTGGGGGGTGCCACACAGGAACTACCCTTAGTTTGCATGCATCAACATCAAAATCAAGTATAATGCAAAAGGAGATACATTCTTAAGACATGCAGATTCGAAACAACACACTGATGAAATGAGTTGGAGTGTAACATGTGAGAGCAGGAGAGAGGGAGGCGCTGCGTTCAGGACGTTCACTGGAAAGAGTCGAGGAAGAGTTTAGGCAATGTTTAGGAAACAAATTGCATGACGAGGTTCAGTGTAGGAGTGCTGAATCAAGACCGACTGACACTTATATTTATGTAAGCAGAGGCAGAATTAAAAGAAAGCATCTTAATGTTTGTCTTATTGTTCTGTTCAGTAACAAAAATACTGTTCATTTACCAGTTATTTATAGCATCGTTTGTGAAGGTCTCAATTGTGGATTGTCTGGTGTGGCATCAATCCACCAGGTTGTAATTGCATTTTCTGTGTTGCTCAATGACAATAAATGATCCTCAAAGACTTATTGCAACACCAAACTTCCTGCTTGGAGCAGGTGTCATATTTTACAAGCATGAAAATTATCTGCAGGAGGCGGTGCAGCCACAAGTCTAAGCTGTAAAATGATATATCACCTATCATATCTACATTCTTTAATCGTGACAATTGATTGATCAATCTGTAGTCACTTCCTTCAAGTACTTAACAATTACCCAAACAGTGGTTAACTGTTCCTAATATCTCATACATTGTGTGTGATATGTATTATTATTTAAGTGTCAGGACTCAGCACTCCTATCAGGCCCACAGGACAGACGTCAGGGAGGAGGCAGATTGGGAAGCGGTGGGTCGACATGCGGGTCAGGAGCTCAGAGCCTCAGTGGGTAGATCGGGCATTCCTTCCGATTAGGGCTGGAAATGTATCCTAAGGGCTGGCGTGTGTTTAATGGTGTGTGTGGTGATTTGCCATCATGGTAAGGATTTTTTGTGAGATATTTCATGTCGCATTAATTATCCATAGTTTCACACTCACCTTATTTAGGAAGCTACAATAGGTGCTTTCACTAGAGTACTTTTCCCAGTATAGCTCCGAAAATGTGCGTTCACACCAAAAAAATACGGAACTAGAACTTAGTTAATGAGAACCTTTCCACCCTGTTTTCAGTCCCTGCTGGAGAGCTTTCATGGGAGAAAAAGGTTCCCATTTCTGATTGGCTGGGCGGATTGCAAACCACGGCCCGTAAAACTCCAAAAAAGTTTTGTGAAGCCGCCATTTTATTTTCCTCGCATTAGCATTAGCCCAGCGCACCAACGGAGAGAGACTAACTTACGGCAACACAAAATAAAATATGGGAGCGGTGGAGTGATGAGAAAAGGTCCCACACACAGCTGGGAAGCAGCATTATGAAGATTCCACTATATCTGCAGAAAGCTTCAGAAAAAATAAATAACTTATGATGGTGCCAGAGTTGGGAGGGACTTCCACAGGCAGGCCGAATGCTGATTGGAGGATCGTGTTGCCAAGAGACTTTCTGTCTGTGCACCTACCAAAGAGAACCAAGTCTAAACCATGGTATCTCTTCAGCTAGTCTTGACCAATCAAAAATGCACGGGCAACGCCCTGTGTAATAAAAATGTATGCACGCACGAGGTTCGAGGCTCTTTTCCGGAAATAGTGGTTACAGATTACAGCCTGTCATTTCTATGACGTGACAGAGTCCTTGGCCAAGTGACTATATATTTTGCTCTCTCATAATAAATAGTTAAACTTAGAAGTCATCTGTCTTTCCTGGAATTTGAACACGACAAAGGCTTCAGTAGAAGCAGCTGGGAGTCCCAGCAGCTTCTACTGAAGCCAGTCCCCAACTACTGAAGCCAGTCCGCCCGGGGACTTCGGGTGGCAGTATACGCCGTGAAGACGCCAGCGGCTTCATTTGATTTGACTAATTCTTCCTCAAGGACTTATTCTGGTGTGAACGCGATCTGCTCTTTAGTTCATGAGAACTAAAGAGTTCTCATGAACTAATTACGGCAAAGTACTTTGTGTGAAAGCGCCTATTCTGCAATGATTTAGCATAAGCATTTAGCTTCAGGGAGCTAACTAGTTTGGTCACAGAAAGCATTGGTTCAATGATTTGCTAGTTAAAAGATATGCTATTATTTACGTAGAAAATCGCTATATGTTAACGTGTACCTGGCACATGCTACACATTTATTTACTGAAATACTTTATATAACATAATGCTAGAGTATGACATTTAAAATATTCAACCAGCCTTATTAAACTGTTAACACAAATCGCCATCAGTGCTCATTGTGTAGTGTGATGTTAGTCCAGTGCTGCATATTGTGCATGAGCCTCAACATATAGATGTTATTTAAGTGCAGGAAATGCCCTCTCTGCCCACTCTGGGTCTCTTCGGTCGGGGGCTCCTCTTACCTTGGGGTGAGTGCCTAAAGACAGAGCCATTCTTTGGGCTGAATCAGACTCCTGGCCTGATGGCTCATCTGAACCATGCCGCTGTACTCCTCAGGGGCGTACTACAGACGGCACAATAACGAACGCACAGTCAGGGGGATGGGGGGGGAGGCCTTTGAGCAGTACACTGCTTTACATACACACAAGATGAAGAGGTACATACACTCTCAAAAATACTTCCTTGAGGAAGACTTAAAAACACATCAAACCAGAAACACACACACCAAAAACGTGCTGTAAAGGCTATAGTAGGAAAACAAAATTAAACAGTTTGAAATAGTTAGGGACTGGGGGGTGAAGGAGACCAGTTCTGGTGTGGGAAGTCTTCTCTCATCCAGGGGCCGTGTGAGAGACGCTGCTGCAGCCAGAAAAACACACACTCACTCCTTCAGAGATACAATTACAGAACTTCAGCCAAAAGTCAGGCCTGGGGTCAGATCTGCTCACAGATAGACTTCTCCTGGACTCCCTCAGCATGTAGAGATCTCCAGAGTGCAAGTAAAAAAAAAAAAAAAAAAGGTTCCTAACCCCCCCCCTTTACACACACACCAGAGTATAATTGTTGTACCGATACTAAATGTCATCATATGCCATAAAAAAACCCACAGCACAACCCCTCCACCTCACACCCCACCCTCCTCTCCATCTTCACTCCCTGTCGTGCCAAATCGTCCGAGGCCGCGCCCGTCAGGGTTCATACCTGCTTCAGAGGACTCCACCTCATTTCGTCTGGCAACGGAAAAATATGGGCAGCACAGAGAAGGGAGGGGGGACGAGTGCACACATGTCTTTGAATTGAATCCTACTGTGGTGTGACTTGGTAAAGGGTACATCTTCAGAGCTGGTCCTTCACATGGGGTTAAAGTTTGTGGGGAGATTTTCCCTTGTTATCCTGGTCAGCATTTAGATGTACTCTCATTATCAAGGGGCTGCTGTTAATGGTTTCAACTAATTGCAATGAGCCTGCTTCAAATAAGGTGCAGTTTTAATCCAAAAGGTTTCATAATTTCACAAATAGAGCACAATATCTGGTTTTTCTTGGAGACATCTTTGTGTCATCTTTGGGTTGTATTTACATCCCTGCACACTTTTATATCGGTGGTTATTTTATTTATCTGCAACATGTGCTGACCTGGTATCCCTGGAAGAAGCTGAGGATGTCTTTGACCCCGGTGTTGTAGGGCAGGCCCTGCATCCTCATCAGGGCTCCAGGCTGCGGCAGCACGGAGGAGGCGGAGCCTGCAGGGTGGGGCTGGGCTGCGACCGCTGCTGCCATCGATCCAGGTGGCGCTGCAAAGTAGCTCATTGTGGAGGGGGACACTGGGGGGCTGGGGAGAGAGAGAGAGAGAGAGAGAGAGAGAGAGAGAGAGAGAGAGAGAGAGAGAGAGAGAGTTTGGTCAGTAGAGATGGGGAGGAGATAGAAATAACTAAAAGGTACAAACCGATGACGATGTAGCTGATGGGACACTAACCTGGGGTAGTACGCCGTGTAGTTCATGTTCATGTTCATGTACATGTGTGGCTGGGGGGGGTAGTAGGCCAGAGCGTGAGCAGGGCTGTGTGTCATGCTCTGGGGGGGTCTGGGAGCAGCCAGCATAACATGTAATCTAGAATGTCAAGTAGACTTTAAACAGTGGTGGGTGTGACAAAAACAGTGATTCAAGATACCTGGGGTGGTCAATAGTATGCCAGTTACGTAAAACTGACCAGAAACGAACATAGGATTTAAGGAGACGCAAGCGCACTATGTGTAGAGACCGGTTGTCTGTGTCTAAGCCCCAAAGATAATTTATGTATTGACTTGTAAGAACAAGTGCTACAGAACAATAGTGGTGGTAGGTCAATTTTCGTGTACAACCCGAATTCGTCCGCAACATTGATGAAGGTCTGAGAAAATCATGGCTACATCGTGGAGATGCAGAGCACTACAGTCAGACAGTCTGTCTACCACCACATGTCATTGCTTATCGGATACTAGAAAAGTGTATAGCCAGTGTCCGAACGCGTCCAGCAACTTTAGAGTGACCGTCGCGCACAAATGGCACAAATGAAGAGGTATGGATGCGTTCACACCGACATGAGGCTGTGTCCGCTCCTCGCGTAGGAGAGGACAGACAAAGACGTCCAGACAGGGCGGGGGTGTCGGATTTGGAAGGTTGGGTGGTAGGTGGGGACGGCGAGTCGCGTCGCGGAGAT
>NW_011337001.1:49991-88795 GCF_000735185.1 Notothenia coriiceps
GGGGGGGTGGGGAAGGCGTAGGCTGTGGGGGGGGACAGACCTGCAGAAACAGACAGAGAGGATCCGGTCATTCACATGCTGTGTTCAGTACATGCACAGTCCTGTCATATATGGAGAAGTAAGGGAACGGTTACAACACGCTGCATGAGGATTTCAACAGCCTGCGCAACCATGTGACCTATATGTGAAATGATACTCTTATTGTTACTTACATCACCATGTGTCTGACAGACGTGACATCAGACTGAAGGTAGAACATCTACCAATTCTTACTAAAGAAGTCTGGAAGATATACAACTGTTAACCGAACATTGTTGGGTTTTAGACTGATGGTGTGATAAGACAAGACATGTGAACAAGAGATTTCATTATTATTTTTTAAAATGACAATCTGTGTCTTGGCCAGAAGTGATGTCATCACCAAGAGAGGAGGATTTAGGGGATAGCAACAAAAGCAGTCATGAAATCAGACTGTTGAGCCATCATAAGTGTGTCCATAAACATTATACAAAAACATGTGTGGTTTTGGTGACTAAAATTCAGATGATGTACCGTAAGATCTAATGTACATTCAGACATCGATCTTTTGGTCTGTCTGCATGTGTCACAAGAAGGCAGCTGAGGACAGAGCAGCCACATTTACACAAATATTAAGAAATGCTTCCTTGGCAAAAGCCATCAGAACAGAGTCATGCTGGGAAAAAAAAAAACTGTATGCCCAGCCAGGTATTTTATTTAGCTTACTGTGTCCTTCAGGTTGTCCTACCTATCATGTAAACAAACACAAATGCCAGCGTGGCTGTATTTACATACGAACAGCCATTATCAGTGTGAGGCTGTGGGCTGCTGAGGTGACCCTCAGTGCCAACACAGTGACACAAAACACTGCTGACTTTGTGAAGTGTTTCCGGTAGTGAGGGCAAGAAGAAATCACCATAACTCTAATTCTAGTAGGTGGAAGGGGGAAAAGACATCTCTCAGGAAGTAACTGAATCAACCTTAAATGATAATGCTCTTCAATGGCTGCCAATCCAATCTAATCTCCAGTCCCATAGACAGATATGAGCCATACAGAGCAAAGTACAGAGTTGCATTCCGTCCAGTCTGAACCGGCATTTGTGTTTTCAAAGGAGAGCAGAGACAAAGCTGTATTGTGTTTATAGGCTGTGTAAAGTAAGCTGTAAAAATTACTAAAGACTATTTGGAAATAATAAGAGATAAGTCCACAGGAACAATGCAGGCATGAAAGGTGTCAGCCTAATAGCTCGGGCAGCATTTCTAAATTAATCAGTGTCAGTACATATTATGTATTATAGGAAAAGACAATCCTAACACCGCTATAAGGCTCAACTGGTGGAGGTCTCTTACAGGGAAGCTTGCAGGGCGGGGGGGAGAGTCCGCTGCGGTTCAGGGTTCCTCCCATCAGCACGATGCTCATCTCCTCCGTGGAGCACTGGAACACCTCCACGTACCGGTCCTTCATGGTCTTCTTGTGGCACTTCTGGGCCACCATGAACGACTTGTCAGGTGATCTCATCTGGATGAACGCGTCACCAGAGGGCCGGCCCTGTAGAAGAGGATAAAGGAGGACACAGACAGAATGAATAAAAGGCACAAGAATAACTTTAATAACTCTCCCAAAAATTCTAAAATTATAAGAAAGTGGCTTTGGCTTAAAGTAGGTGAAGTTTGGGGCTGGCGGATTAAGTTAAATTCTAACAAAACATGTCACAGCTTGAGATGTTATCTGTGCTTAAATACTTGCTACAATACAAAAATGTATGAACACGACCAAGAAAACAAGACGAGCGACATCCAGTATGGTTTTAAGGCTGTGAACCTTCACAGTTACATTTGGTCTCCGACCCCCCCAGCAGTCTGACCTGTTGGTTGAGCACCATGTGGACTCCGTGGGGTTTGATGTCCACGGTGTGCTCTCCCATGAACTCCAGGATATCTTCGATGCCGGCGGTGTAGGGCAGGCCTCGCAGGCGCACACAGTCCCGACTGCTGCTGGCCGCCGGGAGGTACGGCTGGGCCATGACCGGGACCGGCACGATGGGGGAGGGGGGGAGGGTGGAGATCAGAGGAGCCGACATGTAGCGGTTCAGGACCTAGAGAGCAAAGAGGATGAGAATGATGAATCTGAAAAGTCATTACTGCTCGTTGCCTGCCTTAAATCTATTACAGTTAATAATCATTTGATGCTATTCCCCACATTCTGGTATAAAGCTTGCCTTGTTTTAGTTTGGTTTTATGTATGTATGTTTATGTATGTTTTGTGTGTGTGAGGACCCCAGGAAGAATAGCCAATGCTCATGCTAATGGAGATCCTAATTAAAAAAAAAAAAAAAGCCTTAACTAGACTGACATAAAAATGAAAATAAGGTTAAATCAAGTATAGTCTACTTTCTGTTAACATTTCCCAGCCAATGTAACTGGACTGAGGGTCACAAAGTTCCCACAGTTTCTCAGGGTGATGACAAAACAACAATACACACATATGTTGTGACATAATAAAAAAAAAGATTTTCAGTTGCTCAAACGTGATGTCTCAACTGTTGTCTCACTGATTATGACATCAGTTCTTTAGAAACGTTCTGTTGTGGTCGGTCTACGTTCATTGGTATCACGCATAGGGAGAACTTCATGACATGGATTTGTAATCCTTGTTGAAGTACGTGAGCACATTTCCCTAGCAGTATTCTTAAAAGTCTGACAAAATGTACAAATCTTTCTACAACCCCTCATATATAAGATCCTTTACCTGTTGCACCTCCGCTGCAGTACTCCGAAACAGCTCGATATAGCGCTTCCCCAGGATCTGCTTGTGCTTCTTCAGGGCATTCTGGGCGTACTCTTCACAAGAGAAGAGCACAAAGGCATCGCCGGTGGGCCGTCCATCGGGGTACTTGACAAAGAGCAGACCCTCCGCACCGTCTGTGACGGGGCTCTCAGGGCCGAGGAAGGACAGCACTTCCTGGGATGTGGCGGTGAAGGGCAAGCCCCTCATACGGATTATCACCTGGTTCTCTTTGGACAGGAACTGGGCCACCTCGTTAGACGTGCCTGGAGTCAGAGAACAGAACAGTTGAAACACCTGGCATCACACGACCATCCCAGTAACACTCTTTAGACAACACATGGTTAATGAACTGCGTTTGTATAGCAGTGTTTTAGTCTTAGTCAACCAATTCACTCACTGGGATCCGAGGCTACCTTACAAGGTGCTACTTGCTAATCACAAGCGATACATTTGAAGTACACTCATATGGAAATCGATTTGGGCTTTAGTATTTTGCTGCACCGATATTTTGACATGTACTGCAGGGGCCAGGGTTGTTACCACTAACCTTCTAATTAGTGGAGCCACATTTATTGTTCAGTGTTTCCCAAACATTGATTTATTTGTGGCGGGCCGCCACAAATAAATATCGTCCGCCAAAAATGGATCTCATAAAAAAAAAATATATGTATATTATTATTATTATTATTTTTTTTTTTTGTAGTCTAATGGATAGTGAGGTGTGCTGATGATCGGAAGGTTGCGAGTTCAAATCCTGCCTGGAACACCACTACTAGTGTGCCCTTGAGCAAGGCACTTAGCCCTCGGTTACTCCAGGGAGAATGTCCCTGTAATTGGTCATTGTAAGTCGCTTTGATTACAGGGACATTCTCCCTGGAGTAACCGAGGGCTAAGTGCCTTGCTCAAGGGCACACTAGTAGTGGTGTTCCAGGCANGTAGGTAATGTTATATGGTACCATAAAGAGCAATTAACAAATATGGGCTTGGCATCTCCTGGCTAGTAGTAGCATGAAGAGGGAGAATAACGATAATGATTCAGTCAAAGGCCCCTTAACCTATTCGGGTGGTCCATGCATCCACCCCCCCCCCTCAAATAAGATAATGCATGCGAGTTCATGGCTGCTGTAGACAAATTATCTTATTTGAGGGGGGGGGGTGGATGCATGGACCACCCGAATAGGTTAAGGGGCCTTTGACTGAATCNACCATGGCTGTGGGGCCGGAAACCATGGACCGCTGGGGCCGGAACCATGGCCGCTGGGGCGGAAACCATGGTGCTTGGCCGGAACTGGGTCTGGAACCATGGCCGCTGGGGACCAGAACCGGGGCTGGAACCATGGCTGTATGGCCAGTACTGGGGCCGGAACATGGCTGCTGGGGCCAGAACTGGGGTCGGTGGAAACCATGCTGGTGCGAACCATGGCTGCTGGGGCCAGGAAATGGGGCCGGAATCATGGCTGCTGGGGCCAGAACTAAGCGGAACCATGGCTCTTGGGGGCTCTGGTCGGGCTGCTAGCCTGGACTTGCCGACTCCCTCTCTTAGGAGCCTTTTGGAGGATCCGTTAGACCTCCAAATTGCCGACGAGTTCCAGAGAAACGGCTCCTGGACAGGAGCAGCGAACTTGGGGAAGAAGCAGAGCTTGACTCCAGACGGAACCACAATGCGCGTGGGTGTCAAAATGGGAATTTGGAGGCAGGGAGCCAGCATGCCCGGGCCAGCAGGCAGGGGTAAACAAACGAGAGGAAATCAAAATCCGCTAGGTAGTGAATTTCACCGAAGTCTGGTTTCTCCATAGTGGTGGCGCGCCTCCTACCAGAGAAGCCTCTCGCAGCTGAACCCCGGACGCTCCCCTCCATCTATCAGAGCAGTTAGCCAAAAAAAAAGGAAAAATCCCAATAATTCCTTGCTCAAAAGATCTGCTGGGCCCCAATATCTGGTTGGTTCATTCTGTCAGGGTTGGGGAAAATAGACCCAAATGCAGAATGAGGGAGGAAACAAAAGCGAGCTTTATTCAACAAACTGAACAAAAAAACAAGAATCCAAAAAACAGGTACAGGTAGCATCCCATACAAAGGTGACAGAGACCAACATGAAGGGGGAACAGGAACGACAAATAATGAACCAACACTGAACACAGGAAGAGACAAGAACTAAATACAGAGGAGGGTAATCACAAGACGGAGAAACAGCCGGGCAGGGGGAGGGAGAAACACAAGGGCTCACAGGTGAACCAACAATCAGACAATTAGACACACCAGGGAAGCTAACGACAGGGAGGAAAAACACAGGAGAAGGACCAAACAATATAACACGGAGGGAAAACACCCACTAACCCAGACATACAAAACTACAAACGTAGACAAACATTGATGCAATCCTGACAGGTTGCTTTGTAAATGTAATTAGATGCCTGAATAGTAAGGCCTACCCAATGTAAGGAATACTCTGTGACAAGTTCACGATTTACTTTTGAACTTCGACGCGAATTTTCGCAACTAGTGACACTCTAAAACTCCTTCTTCCGGCAATCAGAGAGTGGAACTTGCTACCAGAAGAAGTTGTCATCGCAGAAACCGTGGAGTGCTTCCGGCAAATTTTAAGAGACATTTAGCGGGGATCATCCATCCCCCACTGAGCGTGATACCTCTGGGTTCAGTATTAATCCAGATCCAGATCCAGAATTGTAGTGGGGCAGAAGTACAAAGAAGCAAACATTGAAATAATCAAGTAAAGTTCCTCAAAATGGTACTAAAGTGCAGTACTTGAGTAATGACTTAGTTACTGAATGAAACCCATCATAAATAGTCGACCGTGTCCATTTTCACCACAGAATGTATTGTATTAATTACAAAAAAATGTAAATGATCAATTTAAGCCAGTGTGAGATACGACAAAAAGTATGTGGGATTTTAGGTTTAAGGTTAGCCTGATTCTGATTCTGGTTGCAATAAATAACTTTGTTATATATTTTATATCACTTTAAAACTATGCTCTTACCATGTAATACAACCTTAGCCCTGCAAAAAATTAGTTTTTTTGTGAAACTTCTATAGTTTTTTTTACATGAAATTGTGAAAGTTAAGAAAAATGGACAGGGGGTTGTATAATGAACAATTACATAAATAGTGTGCTTGGCACAGAAATAATTCTGACTGTAGCATGAAAAAGCAAGTAACGATAATAATTAACCATTCTAACGATTGCCATTCATGCAATAGATAAAGCTGACAGAGAGTCCAAAGTTAAAGTGTGTGAATGGGAATTTCCAAATGCAATTGCAAAGGTTGTTGGGGATGAATAGGGTGAGACGGCACAGACACAAGTCTAGCTTTGTGTCTAATCTTAGAAATATATGAACTATGTTAAAACTGGTGATCTCAAAGGTTTTGGAAGAAGGAGAAAAAAAAGTCATGACTTTCTTTCAGTTCAGCTGCACCATTGCAGTAACGGTCAGTTTATTATGTTTTGCTCTATAATGTTTATTTCTCAAACACAAGTGGAAAAGAGAAAGACATGTTTCTTTTTGGAAATAATTAATATTTATTAAATGTATTTATTGTAGTATATTTAGGTTGCCAATGTAGAAACAAACAGAAAAACATCTTTTAATAACAAGCATTGCTTTCTGATGTACACTTTGGAACATATTAGGTGCATGTCATTAATGTGTGTTGTGTAACAATCCGGATTGTATCTTTAACCTGTTAAACCCTGAGCCTGTTTTTCAGGTCTCAGGCTCGAAAATGACATTCCCAGAACAAATGACCATATCTTCACTTCTAAAAGGGGTAAATTAATAATCTTTTTTCTCAAAGCAAGGTTACATCTGTGAGTTGGATGTAGAAGTGTCAGAATCAATATAGATGTTTTTATTTTAAAGTAAATTCAGATTGAACATAGTAAAAAAATGTAAATGATAGTGTCCGTCCAAAAGAAAAAATTACTTATAGTGAAAACCACCCTTGAATGATGGGAGATAGACTAAAAGCTTTAGGAATCCAAACGATCACATATAATAAATACCCTGTATAACAAGTGACATTTGACCTTTTTTAGAGAGGTTTAAAAGAAAAGAAAAAACTTCTGGGGTCATTTGTGTGTATTTTCCATATCTCTGGCTCCCCTCGTTCGATTTTGAAGATTGACATCTCTTTTTAACCATTAGAGCCAATAGAATCGAGGGGAAGTTCCTCAAATCCATCTGAACATTACCCATTGGTGAATGAGTGATGCGCTGCCAGAATGCCCCGGAACCGGAAGCTGCGATACACTCTGGTGGCTTTCATTAGCAGCTAATATGAAATCTCCGTTTTTGACATAAAAATTGAATGATGGATTATCAGTAATTATTTCAAAGTGACACAGACACATTGGATTAACCATTGGATTAACCTTCAGCATCGTTTTTATCATTGTCATGCCATTGAACACAACTTTTGATCAGAATAACAGCTAAAGTGAGGCGATCTCCCTTACGTGTTGTGATGTCTGGGTTTGCTTCCCCTGTCGCGAGTTCTAATCGCTCAGAGATTATACTGATATTTCTGGAATCTGTGGAATCTCAGTTTGCTAATCGCTGGATTGGATGTGCAGTTACGATAAGTAATAAGGGTATTTATACCATGAGTTCTGCGCTAACTGCGTTAGCATTTTTTCGCTCAGGGCTCATTTAGACGCTTCTTGTGAGACTTGTGCTTTGTTTCGGTAAGAATGGTTCATATCTTCAGTTTGCTGAGTTTCTAACCGTTAAGTGTGTATGACACATTAATATGTTTTTAAATATTAAGAAGCCCTGAGACACAGTTTCATGAAAAAACTACCCACCAGACCCGGATTAGGGTCCTCTCTGGCTTAACAGGTTAATTCTATTATCCTTGTGTGAATCTTTAGTGCCCTGTTTTCCATTCTCTATCTGTTGCTGCTTTAAACTCCTGAATTTCCCCACAGGTATTAATAAAGGTCCATCTTTTCTTATTTTATACACTTTCTCAACCATCACAAATATACACAAAATAAAAGCATTCAGTGATTGAACTATAAAATACCTTTGACTTGTTTTGCCATGCAGTGAGTAAAGTAAATCATTACATCAATAAAATCAATATAACCCTGACTTGATCCATAACATACAGATAATAAAGTTCATCCACAGACCATGGTCTCAGAATAGAAACAGAAAGGTCTTTGGAATAACGGTAGATCATCGGTCTAGGATCTTACTGAGAGACCTGGTTCCTGTTCCAACTTATCCATAAAGGGAAGTTAAGACTTGCTTGTACAGCACTTTTTGATTTTCTTTTCATGCAGACGCCACTGTAAAGACATACACTTGCAGCATGAACCACTTGACCGATCTGCCCTCTTCAGTGGAAATGGACCCTGAGGAGTTTGACGGCTGGACAGTAGTTGTGTGTGTGATCCTGGGTCTGTCCTTCCTGATAGGAGCTCCGGGGAACCTGCTGGTGATCTGGACTATCCTGAGACATGTCAAGCAGCGCTCCCACACTGTGCTGCTCATCCTGCACCTGGCTGTTGCTGACCTGCTGGTCCTCATCACCCTACCTCTTTGGATCTACTCCCTGGCTGGCACCTTGGTGTTTGGAGGAGCCTTCTGCATGGCCTTGGTGTACATTGTCTATGTCTGCATGTTCAGCAGCATATTCTTTATCACCCTTATGAGTGTGGAACGCTATTTAGCCATCTGTCATCCATTTTTAATGATGCGCTGGAAGAACAAGAGCATTATGAACACATGTCTCGCACTTCTTTGGTTCCTCGCATTACTTCTAGGAGTGCCTGCATTACTGACCGCACCTATGGATGAAAGCGATGTAGCTGAGTCGTGTTTCATCAAGGAATTCAGCTCTGTGACTCAAGCGATCATCTTGTTATGTTTGGAGTCCTTGGCAGGTTTTGTAGTCCCTTTTGTCATTCTAAGTATCTGTTACTGTCTAGTAGCTGCCCAGCTAAGGAAAATGAATTACAATTCCAAACTAAAATCTATGTTGCTTGTGCACGCTGTGATGATAGCCTTCACATTGTGCTGGTTGCCTTGGCATATCATCAACATTATTGATATGGTTTGCATCCTAAATTCAGGCACAGATCATGAATGTGTGCAAGAGAGTGTTGTCTTCACCTCTGGAGCTCTTGTTTTTATCAGCAGTTCAGTGAATCCTATATTATACGTCCTCTTCGCAAGGAACTTACGAGGGAGTTTGGAGCGGTCCCCTCTGGTCAGGCTTTTCCAGGAAATGGTCACTCACACCAACAAACTCAGAGAGCTGGTAATACAACATCAGACAGGCCAGAGGGCAGCAAACACACAGTTGGAGCTGATGAGCGACTCAGAAACTAATTGAATCCCTGGAACTGTGATGCTGGGGAAACGTGACATTTTTATATTGCAGTTTATTATGGGACTATTCTTCATTATGAAGGCCTTTATACGATCGAAGGCCTTGAAAGACTGTACAGTATGTCACATGCACTTAATGCAGTCTCATCATAGAAACAAGCCTTCTCTCCTCACCTTCCCTTTCAAGGAAAGAAAACAAATGACAATGTGTTTTTCATTTTGATGGTCATATATTGATGTTTTGTTGAAAATCTTGAAAACATTCAATTTGATATGCTCTATGATTGTGATAAAGTGTTTTTTGTTTTAGAGTGAAGTCTTGTATTTCTTTAGTTCAGATTTTTCTTTCTCTAATCTTCGCAATTTTGTAGATGATTCATGAACTGTCATCATACATATTCTCCCAAGCCTTAATGTTGTTGTGTGCCATGGAGTTGCTCCCACATTACTTTTTAGTATGTGAGATTATGTATTTTCTGAGATCATTTCAAAAAGAAATTGTGGGTTTCTCTCTTACTTATTTGACTCATTTACTTACTTTTAATTGAGGTTGACCTTAGGTAAAAAGAAAAAAATGGGTGTATGACGCATGCATGAATCACCTCTCTGTGTCTCAAATAGCCATGTGAGGAAACCCCTTTCCTGAGCTGTCTATTCTTAAAGGGAAGTGAATACTTGCTTGCACAGCACTTTGTTTTTCTTTTCATGCAGACTCCACAGTCAGCACATACACTTACAGCATGAACCACTCGACCAATCTGCCCTCTTCAGTGGAAATGGCCCCTGAGGAGTTTGATGGCGGGACAATAGTTGTGTGTGTGATCCTGGGTCTGTCATTCCTGATAGGAGCTCCGGGGAACCTGCTGGTGATCTGGACTATCCTGAGACATGTCAAGCAGCGCTCCCACACTGTGCTGCTCATCCTGCACCTGGCTGTAGCTGACCTGCTGGTCCTCATCACCCTGCCTCTTTGGATCTACTCCCTGGCCCACTACTGGGTGTTTGGAGAAGCATTCTGCAAAGCCATGGTGTTCATGATCAACGCCTGTATGTATAGCAGCGTTTTCTTCATTACCCTCATGAGTGTGGAGCGCTTTGTGGCTGTGCGCTATCCGTTTGCCTCAGCTGGCTGGAAGAGAAAGAAAGCTTTGAATAAAGTTCTGCTGGTTCTGTGGACTGCAGCATTCTTGTTTAGCATACCTGTCATCCCAACTCAGGTGGTAGGGACAGATTCTGGTGAGGAGCACTGTCTGTACCGGCTGTACCATTCTGCGGCCCAGGAGCTGGGGTGTGTGCTGCTGGAAACCCTGGTGGGCTACATAATACCCTTCTTCATCCTCGTCGTCTGCTATGGCTGTCTTTGCAGCCGGATTACTCAGATGACCTTCAAGTCCAAGCGCAAATCCACTGTCCTGATTGCCAGTGTCGTGGTAGTGTTTGCCATTTGTTGGACGCCTCATCACATAGGAAATGTCCTTTCAGTCATCATCCTGGCCATTGCAAAATCCCTACCTCAGGCAGCAGAGAATCTGGAAAGTGTCAGGGACACCATGACCTTCATCGCTGGAGCCATGGTCTTCATCAGCAGCACTGTTAACCCCATCCTCTACATGTTCGCAGCTCGCTCCTTCAGGAGCTCTCTGAGGGACACCGGCATCCAGAAGCTCTTCCGTCATATCTCCAGCACCTCCCCAGGTGAGGGCACTAAAGAATTGTCCTTTGTGACCAAAAGACAGAGCAATCAAACAACCAACAGTTCTCACTGTGAGTCTGAGCCAAAAGACCAAATGGACATATTAATAAATATGTGCGAAAATAATCCATCTTGATATTTAAATTGTATGTAGTGTCTGTGCCGTCTGTATATTCATGTGCGTATTTTAAATGTATTTTTTTTAAAGAAATAAAGGGGATTTTTTCTGTGATTAAACTCATTTTGTATGAAATTACAACACAGAAAAACAGGAAGTGGAAGTGTATCTGTGCAATGCTTGTTCAAATCTGTAAATTACCTTTTTTAAATGTTGAAATTGTGAACATATATTTATAAAAATGTCCCATATTGTGTAGTTAAATGTTTGCGGTATAGTTTTCAAAAATTGCACAATAAATGATTCTATAAGCAATGGTCTCAATGGAAGCATTTTTTTATTTATAGCTTTGTTAATGCTAACAAAGGGAAATAATGATTATGTTATTGATTCTGTGTACATTTTTTGTAATTGCCTGTAATGTGGGAACAGAACACAGAAGGTTTTTATCTGATAAGGCTGTGGTTGTGTCGGACACTTCTTATTTTTTCTGAATTGCAACAGAGGAATATTTCACTCACAACCACAGTGTTATTGTGAACTCATGTAACAAAACAATTTATGTTGTAATGTAAAATTCTCCTCAATTGACCATTTTATTAATCAAATAATCCAAAAGGTACAACTTCTTAAAAATGGTTTCCACTCGTGACAAATGAGCAAACAATTGTCCTTCTTTCCCACTAGAAACAAAAGTCAAACCTTCAACTTCCTCAACATGAAAAGATTGCAAAATGAACAACTGCATGTTCCCTTTGCTGAGCAGCAAAAAGCGGAATCATGTCTTAATGTTTGTCACAGTCTTATAAAACTAAAACCCTTTAAGAAAAAAAGCTCAGTGTCAGCTTATTCCCTTATTTTTAAATGCGTATGTCTGTCATATATTCATAACATTTAGCATTCAGTTTGTGTTGCCATCACTACAGAAAAAGGCTCTTACCGACTGGCACAACCAGTAGATGGCAGTGGCACTTTGTTTTTAAATGGAATTTAGATACAATTTTAGTGGTGTCTCATTGATTATACTTTTCTTTTACTATCCCATATGTATTTTCTTATCCAAGGACTGGTAAAGGTGAGACTCTCTTTTTCAGAGGAGTCTTGCTTCACACTTCACAGATCTGTGTTGACATGGCTGCGCAAAAGGAGTAAAGTCGTAGAAACAAAGCAGAGGGACATCGATATGATAAAAAAAGACCAAATTCATGATACTAAATATAAGGTGACATTTCACTGTGGAATTATTTTACTTTAGTGGGACTCAAAACCATTTTAGGCTGACACAAATCTTAGCATTTATTAATAATTGTTCATGTCGACGAGGAGCTAAAAGTAACATGTATTTTACATTAGGAATGACAATAGAAAGTTGGGATTTGGGGAAAAAACATTTAGAAGAACTGACATGGTTGTGGTTGTTGTGGGGTGTCTTTGTGTGTGTCAGATACTGTAAGATGGCTTATTGTGATACTGATTTGAACTGAAGTTTTAATAATCCATTCTGAGAGTGCTTGTCACCTCTTTGGCCCTAAGTACTAGTGAGTCAGAAATATTTTAACTGTGATAGTAGAAAATTAAAAAAATGAATTTGTCAGACGTGATTACACAAAAATCATAGCTGACATATTAGACCTTTTGCTCACAGAATGAGGAAGCAGCATGTGAACGAAACAACATTAGCAGTGTGGTATTTCCTTTCATTGTGAGTACAATCCTACACTATGCATGGTTATAAAAGCCAGGGTGTCCCCTTAAGTGATGGGAGGAAGAACAATTATGCAGGACACTGTGACAGCCATTGGCAGCTTTTTCAGCCACAGGCAGACTCACCACTGTATGAAGGAGGTATGGCAAGTTCTTCCTTCCTGCTGCTGTCAGTTGCAATTCTCCCAGTAGGCTGCACATACCAAGACTCAAAATTAATTTACTCGTTCATGTGCAATCAATATTATGTGCAATTTCAAATCCTGTGATATATTTTGTATCATAATTATGTGCCATAATCTATATCCTTTTTATGTGTATACACATTTTTTACTGATTACTTATTTACTATACTTGGTGTTTCCTCCTGTTGTTTCAGTGTTGGTGCTGTAACATTGTAGAAAGCCCTTTTGTGAGACTAATAAAGGATTACCCCATCTTATCATACTGTAAATTGATAACTTTTTGCCTTAAAAATGTGCCTCTCAGCCATTAAAGTTTCAAATAGTGACCAGATTAAAATTATCCATTTGAATTGAACCAATACTTCCACCAGCTAAAAGTACCAGGATGGAGCTGCCAAAAGGGATGACTGAGACATGAATCTTATCTACCCCAAAAGTTTATTTCAAAGTGTGTCAAAAGTGTGTTGCCTAGTTTAACAGCTTTTACCTCTGGCTTGATAGTAGACACGCAAACACCTCACACAACATGATACTACCTCTGAGTCCAAAGCAAAGTTATTAACTGGGTATTGGGGTGGCTCGTACAGATTGCCTTCTCGAATGTACTAACCAGTTAAACCTGCTTGAACAAAGACTTAACATGTCACTTTGGTGCCATATCAAGACAACTTGTATAGCATGCTGAGCATGTGATGTCATGAAGCTAAATGCTCTTTGCTGTTGAGGGGGAACATCATTATGTGTCTAGGATTTCAGCTGAAGTGTTCCAATGTGTCCCTCAACCAATCAGACTGGTTCAGATACTGATAATTACTCTCAAATAAGTTTAAGGAGGGGAAGAGAAAGATAACCATGCTTTTAATACCGTCTACTGGCTCATAGCGAGCAGAGATGGGAGTGTCAGGAGCAACAAAACAGGGCATTCTGGGAACCAGGCCAAAGACTGGTAAAAACTCCAGCAGGCCAGTAAGGACCCGTTAAGTTTTTGAAACCTTTTGAGTTGTACATTGTTGCCCATTTTTTATGTTTCAAATTGTATTTCACTAAAAGAGCTGCTCATAGAAAAAAGTACTGCCATGCAAAAGAGGATGAGACTTCATATAGAAAAACAGATACATGAATGTAAAGTGACAGTAAGTTATAGCCTATTCCATTTCACAGTGGCACTCCCACTGAAGCAGAGGTTCTCAGAGGATGAAAGGTCCCAGGTTTGAAACATGAAGGAGACAATACATGTATTTGTTCCCTCTGTCTCTGATTCTGCATGTGTCTGTCTGTGTTTCTTTGTTTTGTTTCTCCCTCTTCCTTTAATTCTATCCTTCCTTCATTCCATTCTACCTTTAGCCTAAATCCAGAAGTTCAGAGAGCAACTGTCATACTTCATTTTTTTTATACTGACAAAAACCTGGAGCAAGGGCTATAGGACAGGCAAAATTAATACGTCTCAAAACTCAGTACAGTTTAATATTGTCTTTATTGTCTAGAATAAGATTTATCTCCCACGCATTTTTGTAACATGTTATTTGATTTAAACATTATCAGCACTCAGTCAGCATATGAGAAGTAGGCCTGCATAACTCTTTTATCATTTAATACCCAAACACACTCAAACGTTTCTCTATTTTGGCAGCTGTATAGGTGTATCGGTGTTCTTATTTAGAAATTGCATGAATTCCAATGTTCATTAACTTTCCCCTATCAAAGTGAAACATAAGTAGGCTACATGCCTCATGGAAGTATTACAGCCCTGTTTTGCCAGACTACTTCCTCATTAGCACTTCTGACCAATGAGATTACAGCACTCACCTCAACCTCCCGCCCTCACCTTTCCAAACCGGCCAATAGGCGAGGCCTTTGGAGCTTTCCTAGCTTGGAGGCCGGGCCACACAGGTAACTCAGAAAAAAAATAGAAAGGAGAGGAGGAAAAAAACTCCAAGGCTTGTTATGGAGTTCGTGTGAAAGAAACACGGATTTCCACCCTTCTTTACCAGTTAAACCAGTATCTCTGGATAGAGCACACTCAAGTACTTCAACAGGTAGAGTCTCCTACCGCACAACTCTTTCGTGGCTCCTCTGAAAAATAATCTCCCCTTTTTTCTCTCTCCGTTTACCTCAATTGAGTTTCTAGCCCTTTTGTTCGCTCTTCTTATCACTTGGAAAAAGGTGAACCCTCGTGTCATTTTTATTTTAATCTTTGCTTTAATTGTAGTTTTTTACCCTTGTGGTCCCTGATGGCTTCGCACAGTGATACTCTGGTGGTGTTCTTTGGGGCAACAGCTGGTGCAAATGGGGGTAAACTGGGTTCGGATGAGAGGGAAATAATTCTCTTGGTGTGGCAAATTGTGGATCTACATGAGAAAAAGGTACGGACCTTTCTGACCCCGTTCGTTCGTTTTACGGTTTCTTATGTACCCAGTGTTTGTGGCATAGTGTCTACCTGTAGTGAAACAGTATGTTTGTCATTTAAACCAACATGGTGTGCTCCCTGAAACCGTCTGTAACCTGCTTTATGCTAGCTAACGCTACATCAATTCTCCGTCCAGCCGTCTTATTAGCTCACCTTTAACAGGTGTGCAACCAACATTTATCAAGCAGGTGAGGACTGTAGTTTCGCCTTCCAGGGAAAACACACCGTTTTGGTTTAGCATGTCAGCTTGTCAATACAAACAACGCTTTTAATGACAATTGAGTGCTTTTTGCAACTACATTGTCAGTTGTTTTACTTTTGTAAGAGTGCATTTCCTAAATGTGGGGGGTTTTATTATACAATTTGCCATAAATGAGCAAATCTTCCACGCTTTATTCTGCGCCATGAACCGCTAAATCCATTCACAGGTCGGGAAGCTTCATAGGTGTCTAGTGAAGCCTGACTCTTTGGAGTGGACAGACGAGTGTAAAGAGGAGACAGGGCTGACTGTGGAAGATATCCTCAAAGCTGAGCCCCTGGATACAATTCTGCAACAGGTGAGTCTCCCTGCTCTCTTAATAGAGAGGTGCATTTCTATATAACTAACATTTAAGAATCAGGTGTCTTTTTTTACCCTCTTGATAAAATAAAGTTTTCACTCTGTTCTTACACACATGCACACATTAGCTTGAATGCACACACAGGAATGGAAGGAACACACACTCATGCATTTTCATTCAGATGAAATGTCAGAGTAGAGTCCACACTGTATTCCTAGACCTTGAATGCCACCTTGACATTCCCAAAAATCGTTTCCCTCTCAAAAAAGGCCTTAGAAGTCCTGGTGCCATTTTCCTACCGTGATAAAAAATCTCTCACTGCTGTCATTAATGTCTACGGTATGAAAACCACAGCGTCGGCTTGTAACATCTCGCTGCTGTCGGTAACAATGAGTATTTCAAAAGCTAATTAAACTGAGCCAACTTTCTTCTGACAGTTAATGCCCAGAGCGGGATGAGATGAGACAAGCCTGAGATGCTATTGAGCTGCAAGTTAATGTGAGGAGTGTCACAATTACCTGATGACCTTTTTAAAAATTAATAGTCTTCCACCTGGTTGAGATATGACATTTGTGTTACCCTGACAGTTAAACTCTGCTGACAGTTTGTAGGAGCTCAGGGGCTAGGATAGGCACAGCCTGAGGCCTCCTAAGATTAGGAGGAGTCGCAGGTCTAGTCTTGCCTCGGCCTGATGCATGCTGTAGACATCTGGAAGGTGGAATGTTTACCTGAGACCACACCTCTGATTTACGCTGCAGGACAGACAGGAGGGAAAGCTTTTCAAAACGTAGGCTTCATCCCCATCACACAACTTCTTTACGGCCAAGATCTACATTTGCTTTGTGGTTCCTCCCAGTCAGGTGGTGTGTTTCGACAATAGTGCTTAAGTTGCCAAACATGTTTTTCAACCACCTTTGTTTGAATGATTGCACCTTCGCCACATGTCACAGTTTAGAAAACCTATTCTTATCATGCTTGGTTGATATTAATGCCACTGAGGTCTAAAAACAATGCATTCACAAGCAGCTTAGTTCTGGTAATCAATCAAAAATAGGGTTGTATTTTTTTAATTATTTATGGGGCTTTAAAGCGATGAGGCTCCGGGGGTTATGACAGTCAGCATAAAACAGTTACAGTTGTATTGGCTTTTGATCCAATTGGTGAAGTCATTAGTGACTCAGACAGACCTGGTAAGACTTCAGCTCCACTGTAGGTTAGTTTGTGTGCTGAACCTTCAAATATTAACCCAAGCTATCAGCTCGTTCTTTTCATGTCTTTGTGTTGTTGGTTACTTTTACTCCCTCTTTGTTATTCTACGATAAGTTTGATCCCTGTTGATACTGGGAAGTAAAATACATTAACATTATTTCTAGATATGTTGAAGTGTTGTCTAAAACTGCGGTGTGCAAGCATGTGTTCTCTTTAGGTAAGGTAGCCCATTCCATCGTATTCAGTGATAGAAAACAAACAAGCAGAGGCCTCTTAATGGTGGGCTTGTTGTATTGACCTGTGTGGTCAGAGCCCCCCCAGGACATTTTCTTTAGTGAAAGATTTATTTAGGGAGAGAAAGCTAGAGGGATTAGAAGGGCTTTTTAACACTTAGTTTTCAAGCCTTTTAATGTAAGATTCTCTACTTGGAGCACAGCTGTCAGTACTGTAATAGCAAGTAGGAATTTTAATTGTAAGGTTGCATTACAAAAACCTGTGGCTTCTCTCTTGCAATGCTATCAGAGTAGACCAATGAGCGCGGATATGGCTATAGAAGATCAAGCATATATGCGTTTCACTATTACCTGTGACACCTGCAGTTCAGTTCCTGGGAACAGTCTGATGGATAATTGACCTTCTGTCAGGCTGCTGCTGCTGCTGCTGCTGAGTGTACAGGCTTGGCTTTGGTCTGGACACTGACAACATGTCACAGCCTGTAGAGCTGCACGTGAAGTAAGACCTCACAGACATTGTTGGTTTTGTTGTCGTTGTGACAGCGCTTTCAACACTTTCAGACCACAGCCAGGAATACTGACTGCTGGCTTCAGCGTAACATCTTCGAGTGATTCACACAACCGGCTTTTGAACACTATAGCAAAAGGCTGCATAATTATCAATTTAATTTATGAACCCGGACCCACAATGATTAAGTGACTGCTGGGTGTGGTTAAAGTTTACAATGACTGTTGACATGTAGCTAAGAAAGCAAGTTATGGGAAGAAATCTGACTGAGACAGGAAGTAACTGGAGGAGGAGGATGTAGTGCTATGACCTCATTACATCAAAGTCAAGTTTCCAAACCAAGTCTCACTTAACTTTATAAATGTATTAATGTTATGCAAAAAACAATGCAGTATACTGTAAATGACAGAGCAGCTAAATCTTTATTTTGAGACTGGTGCAGGGGGAGAACAAGTTTCTTTATCGTTGGCATGTATTTGTGATTTTTCCTCACACTGGAACACTTTTGCTCTTTAGGTTTTATTTGTTTCTATTGATTATCTTTTCTTTATCTTAGCCTATGTTAGTTATTCTGCTGTTCTTGGTGATGTGGTGCACATTCTCATAGTGTACAAACCTGGCACGAAATTGGCTTAAGAATACGCACTGCCAATGAAAGATATGTCATTTACATGATTATCCGTAGTGACTGTTTCCCAGTTTGAATGGTCCCTCTGAATGCCAGCAGCGTACTCTAATAAAACATGCTGATGCGTAGTGTGTGTTTGACTTTAGGGCCTGAAAGAGTTACCACAGGGCCTGCTCCGGCACTCCCTGCTGCTCTTATCAGAGTTGCTTTCAGCCACCACCACCTCACCTCTGCATACAGCTACAGTGGAGAGCAAACTGTGATAGGACCATGTTCAAAGGCCACTTCCTCCCCCTCATCTGTGGAAATGCTTTTCAGAGGGTAGAGTGAGACTGAAAGCTGCTTTAGAGGACATTTGGAAACCTAGTGTGTGTGTGTACAGAAATCATGCTGGAGACAGAACTTGATGTTGAAAACATTTAACTTTTATGCTTCCTTTTTATTATACAGAATTCTATTTTTGGATTAAATGTCTCCAATTAGAATTGTTGTAAGTTCTGCAAGTTGCAACAGGGTAGGAAGAAGGGAAATGTGGATAACGATCCGTTGGCCCTTCAATGTGAAGGACTTTATTAAATACTATACAGATCATGATGTTCATGAGCCTGTCTTAACGTCCTGTTGTTTCTACTAATCTGTTGTCACGGTGGGATTTCTCTTCTGTTCAGCTTGTTTGCTCAGTTCAAATGTTTTTTTGACACAGTGGAGAAAGGGAGTGGGTGTGCCACTACGTCATCTGAAACATTTGCTTTTCTCTCCGTAATCCAGCTTTAGTAATTTGCCAAGGTGGAGCTGCATGCACAGCTATGAGCAAACACTACTCCTGTTATCACTGCCAACATGAAATTGTCCTGTATGGTTGCTTCTGCAAAGTGCTGGTGGATTAATCTACACAACTGTGGAGCAACATAGTTTTGGATTTCTTTGTTTAACGTTAGAACAGTAAAAGCTTCAGGTATTAAGTGGGATTAAAGATGGTAGCTGACTTTGTATTATTATTTTAGAGCGTTTAGACCCATGCTACTCCTTGAGAGAAATAAAAACACAGCAGAGACTGGCTTATTGAGAATATGCACATTAAATGAGTGAGGGAATTCAAATGTAGGTACCGTACTTAAATTCCACAAACGTTGTCTTTTACTTCTTGTTTTCTACTTACTTTACTATCTTGGTAAAGGCTGTAATCCAAGGTGTACTGTATCATAACAATTGAAGAAAAGGGAAGGTAGATTGTCGTTGCCAAGACATTTCAGATATTTATTTTATTGTACAGCATGTATGATAATTATAGCCCCTAAAATAGAACGATTTGTGTCTGGGTTCCACCTTTTTTAGTTTATCATAATATTGTGGTTACATAGACAGCTAAACATGTGGAGTTTCCTTTCACTGAAATGAATCGTTAACATATTGTTCTGGCATTCAGTTTATTGTAACCGCCCTTCATTATAAGTCAGTCAGGTGTGGAATTAAAATGACAACACAGAACAACCTTCTCCCATTCATCCTGTTGTGCATCTGTGGTGTGATGTCAATTAAAAAACCCTGTATGACATCCGGGTCACCATGCAAACATTATTTTTAATTATTATTTTAAATAGTTATTAGACAATGTAAAAAAAATACATTATCTTTTTAATGTGTACCCACTCTGTAACGTGTGTTGTAATATTCTTTTTGGCTTTAGTAAGGTAGCTGTGACTTTCTGCCACAAAGAACTGTTGCAGCTCTCGTGTAAAGCCCAATCACTCAATATCATTGTAAATCAAACTCTTTTTTTCTGCTTTCCTTCTCAACTGAGCCAGAGAACAACTTTTGGAAGCTGCAACCAGCAAGATGTTTGATTTTTTTTTTTTTGTGGTTTCACATGACCTTGACCCAGAACAGGGGCTTAGTGAATGAATGGTAATGACTGTCTATGCTTAAAGTCATTTTTGCACAACTGCAAACATATTTCCTTAATAGTAAATAGTAATAGCAAATATTTGTAATTCATGGTTTAGCGACCAGTGATTATAGGTCTGATTGTGTTCATGGGCCCTAAGTGTTTTTTCTTAGATCAATGATTCTTTCAGCTTTCTGTCCAGACCCCCCAAATCTAACCCAAGGCATTTGTTCCCTTGTCAGCAGCTGGTAAGCGTTTCCAAATAGTCCTGCATGACTGTTAGGGAGCATGCCTAAACACGCACCTCTAATACTCTCCCACTGTCTGAGGATAAGTCATATATAGCCAATGGCCATGTGAAACTAGGCAGTCGCCCTCACACTGAGACACTCTAATTTAGCACTTACACTGGTGACTTTGAGGGGGTTAGGAAAAAAGAATAACAAAGTTCTAACAATTTTCTAAAGTGGCCAAAGACACGAGCAAAAGCTACTCCCTGTTTGCATTGGAACATTAGACCGCAAGGGAATACCAGAGGCATTTAGGTCCATGATTTCAGAAAGATTTCAGTTTGTCAGTATCACGCAAAGCTTTTCTTTATCCACATTGAATCAACCAACTCCTAGTATGTGAATGTGTTACTAGTACTGAAGATCTCGTTGAGAATCAACAGCTTTCACCTGTCTCTATGTACAGTGGAGTCGCATGTAAAGATCCGCTCTCTACACTCTGTTGATCAACTGATTAAATATTTAGCAAGCTAAGATTATCAGCTATTTTGACGATGAGCTGATACCTAAATAAAATGTCATAGAAAGGGTTTAACATGATGATATTTTTCTGAGATGGTAATCAAACAATGATATTCTCACATGGTTAGATTGGGCCTCAGAACTCTGTCCTGTGACCTCGGATGTCATTTTCCTGTATGTGTTGACATTTAAGTAATGGCCTCTGTTGACAGTGAAATGTTGCCAAGAACAGGTTGACGCAACAAAACGCTCATTTAATGTGGTAGTTATAAATAAACATGTACATACAGTATGTGGGAGCTGCTGGTATGAAGGATTGTGTGTTGTAGCTGTCAGCGCAAACTGTAAAGGCAGGCAGGTTGGACCCGTAGTACCCGCACGGTTGTTATTCCTCCGGCTGTGACTGTTTGTCGTGTCGAGAGAAAACTGTGATTAGTGGTGTGATCATTCCTCTCCTTTGTCTGCTCCCTCCCTCGCTAGACAAACACTGAAACCTGTTAGCCTCGTTTCTAATAAGAAAAAAACACGCAGTCAAATGTCAAACACGCCACCTTCACTTGTATGCCTTTAAGATTAAAGAACATTGTTATTCTCACTTTTACATTTTAGGTGGTGTTTGCACATATTTCAAACCAGCTATTGCTATTTTCTTATAAATGTTTGTAAAGCAATGTGAATTAAATAATTCTAAATAAAGATAGTTTCGATTTTTATTCTGAAGTATTGTGATAGTGTTTCATTTTCTTTTCTCCTTCCTTTTTGTTTCTTTATGCAGTTCCAGCAGTCGGTGTCATCAGAAGTGAAATCCCTCGGCAGAAGCTCGTTCACACTTTGTGTCGACAGTCCGCTCGTCATCCGACAGGCGCTCCATCCAGAAGCTTCCACTAAGGTAATGTTTCATGCTGTTGTTGCACACGCCTGTTTTAACCAAGTGACATTTTAGACTTTGAGATACAACAAGAAAATGTTTCCAGTAGCATTTATCATTTGCAACACAATAAATGCCACTAGAAACATTTTTGTTGTATCTCCAATGTACAAAGTGTTTTGCATGGAACAATGGCAATTGCTTTGTTCAAATGAAATGTCTTAAATGTGTATGTTTCCATTAAAGCTTTGCTAACTGCAGTTATCCCACTAAACAAATCAATGTGTCGTTCTCTGTGCATGGCTCCAGTGAACTCATAGTGTCTGTGATAAGCATGCGGAAACCAAACACACTGTTAATTTCCAGAACTCAGTTAAATGCGCGTCAACGTAAGGATTTGTTACCCTCACGAACGTTTGCATTGTGCAGTATTAAGAATGAATGCATTTCATTGGAATTATTATTTCCTCTTTTTTCTTTCCTGTTACTACCACAAGAAGATATATTTACATTTCATCATTGCTTCCTGCTGTGTCCATCTTGGCATACTGAATCATTTGTTTTTTGTCTATTTTTCAGAATCTCGTCCTTCCTGAATGTTTCTTTTCATTTGTGGACTTGAAGAAAGACTTTCAGAAATGCTGCCCCGACGCCACTGCTGCACAGCAGCTCACACCTGCCTCCATGTTGGAATGTATCCTTACTAACATCACTGAGAGATTGTTCTAAATGCTGCCATTAACTGTATATTTCAGGAATAAGACAAAATGGTCTTTCTTTCTTCTTAGTTTTGGTTAACTGATAAAGTAGGCCTAAAACCCTACAGCAAGTCACATCAGCAAGTAGTACACACAAAGGATAGTATCCTGGACAGTTTCCTTAACTGTGAGTGTAGATGTTGGTCTCCCAGCTGTGTCGGAGCAGTCGATGGGAGAGACGGAGGTGAGCAGCATGGTGCAGCTGACCCTCCACCTCCTGGCTGAGCCCTACAGTAAGTCACCACCACATTTAATCCACTGGTTTTGTCTTTAGTGGGAAAGTTCTGTTCATTCATTTCGGGCAAAAGTTAGGCTGTAGGCTGATAGGCATGTTGAAGCTCCATCTTTTAGGCTGTAGGCTGATAGGCATGTTGAAGCTCCATCTTTTAGGCTGTAGGCTTATAGGCATGTTGAAGCTCCATCTTTTAGGCTGTAGGCTGATAGGCATGTTGAAGCTCCATCTTTTAGGCTGTAGGCTGATAGGCATGTTGAAGCTCCATCTTTTAGGCTGTAGGCTGATAGGCATGTTGAAGCTCCATCTTTTAGGCTGTAGGCTTATAGGCATGTTGAAGCTCCATCTTTTAGGCTGTAGGCTTATAGGCATGTTGAAGCTCCATCTTTTAGTTGCAGTGAGTTCATTCTTACCCTTTTTTTTTGCTCAGATATGCTATAAAAAACCCATAAAGAAGCGCAATGTTCCCAAGCAGTTACCAGTGTAATTACCTGGGGATATAAAATCAACTCTGTGACTGCCAAAGTCTTTGTATTCTAACAAAACCTCTCTTGCACATTTGAATAGCATGGAATCTTTGAACAAACCCAAATGTCACAGTGAAAAACACTTCTAACTTTAAGGTGTGGTAGTTTGTTAATCACATAATATCTTGATTATATTATTACTAGCCAGAGGTCCTTCTATACTTAAACAAACATTAGATGATTAACTGAAGTATAGATGGATGTTGTATGACTCCAGATATGTTGAAGTGCAAATAAATCAAACTTTAATCGACATCTTGCATCTCGACTGTGACAGTCGCCTCTGGCTTTACCCCCTTAATAACAGCCAAGCATGTCTTTGGGTGTGACAGTAAGAGGAATGCAGAGGGCTTGAAACACACACTGTTGGCAGGGTGAACCTGTCCACCACAGAAAGGAGAGAACATTGTTTTGGACCTACAGGATGAAACGGCACACTCAATCATACAATTATATGTCTTTGTTTTATTTTAGACCACAAGTTCTCCTGTGTGGAAACGGTGAAGTACAAGTTCGATTCTGGCACTTGGTATGTATACACTTTTTATTTATGTACATGTATCTCACTCAATCTCTGTTCCTAACACACCTGTTTGTGTACAGACTGCCCGCCCCCCCTCCTGCAGCCATTTTCAGACCTCAGGCCTTTAGCATTGATTACAGCTACTAGGAAACCACAAGTGTGTCATTAAAGCTGTCCAACTTTGCCATCAAGTGCTTACCTGGCTATCTAGTAGCAGAACACCAAATCCTGCTGCTCTCAGACAGGGAAAAGCCTATCACCTTGACAACCCCCCTGACATTTAATCATGTGTTACAGTGGTAAGCACTTACTGTGAGTGGCCTCTGTGTCTGCAATCTGTAGACAGTTTGATCAAACTTAACAACAGCGTGGTGCTTTTTCTTAAAGCTAAACTAATCTGCAATGTTTTGAATAAACTGTTTTCTTATAATTCCTCTTTAGTAAGTTTTGTTTATATGTCATTAATGTTTTTTTTACCCTCTTCAGCAGCAAAACAGAGCCGGTGGACAGCGAGACGGTGATCAGAGCGCGGGGACTTCCATGGCAGTCTTCAGACCAAGACATCGCTCGCTTCTTTAAAGGCCTCAGCATTGCCAAGTATGTCGGACTTGATAGACACAACTCCTTAAATCACCTTAATCAAATAATCTTTATTAAAACTCCTACAGGAAAACATTTAAAGTGATTTATAGAGCTTTCAAAGTATTAGGGTGCAGATTTGATTTCACTGCTCTGGCATTTTCAGTGTTTTCAAGGTCGTATAAAATGCTTATTTTAATGTCCAATGGAGCTTTCCAAGATGAATGTAAAATGCTTATGTCATGTGTTTAAAGACACTTATCAGTTTTGTACAGTGGGACAAAATAGTTGTAAGAAAATCCATGAAACCTCAAGGCATGGCTGTAAAATATTTAAAAGATTAACTTGAATATAAAAAAAGTACGGAAATATTAGGATTGGAGCTGCTTTAATTAGCAACGCTTTGATCTGCCGCTGTTCTTGGGCAAATGTGTTACGTATATTTATAGCTCTCATTTCATTTTATCTATCACTTTGTAGGAAGACCTGTGCCGGAATGAGACCTCGCTTTAAAGCTTAAAATAGCTTTCCTGGAGTTTTTCTTCACCAAATGATCTGTGTTGGTACTCATGTTTGTCTCTTTGTGTTTCAGGGGTGGCGTGGCCCTGTGTCTGAACGCTCAAGGCAGGAGGAACGGTGAGGCCTTAGTTCGTTTCATAAACTCTGAACACCGGGACCTGGCTCTCGAACGTCACAAGCACCACATGGGCAGCCGCTACATTGAGGTTATTCTCTCTTTTCTTTGAATTCTTTTCTAAACACAATATCACTTTTTAAGTTTTGCTCTTTTGTGTAAATCTCTGAAATGTCTTCTAAACTAAATGATTAATAAATAAAGTGCTCCAATGCCTAAATCTAGTTCACCTCTTGTCGACTCAGGTGTACAAGGCCACAGGAGAGGAATTCCTCAAGATCGCAGGAGGTAAGATTTCCGATCTGTTTTCCCTCTCTTCTCCTCTCCATGTTTGTGTGAGCACTCGTAGTGAAAGGCTTTCTGTTTTTGTGAGGTAGACTTTTATTTCAAGGCTTCCCGCATCTTTGAGGAAAAACAAAAACACATGTGTAAAAAGGGCAGCTCTTTAGTGACCGTTAAAAACAGGGGATCTCATTTGCGCTCCGGCTCTCTCTCCTATTACCTGTGACTTTGCCTCATCCCAGTGACTCTCCTGCAGCTTATCTGGTACTAATGAAAGACGCTTTGTGAGGAGCTTCCCCCCTCTGCCCCCCCCCCATCCCTTCCTCACCTCCTCATCCCCACCTAAGTCCTGCAGAGGCCAGTTGGAGAGAAATTTCACTCTCGGCTAACAGCGGCTCACCTGTTCAATGCAGCCTCGAGCGACACTCCCCCGAGGGGGGGACGGCTGCCGGCCGGGGAAAGGACCGGCTCAGTGCTGACACAAAGGGGGTGTGAAGAGACAAAGGCAGGGTCTGGGGTCTCTGGACCGCAGAGCAGCAGCCTCCAGTAACACAGGACAGAGATAACACACAAAGGAACAGTCACAGAGCAGATAACTTACAGTGGCTGCCGGCCCCACTGTGGACTTTACTCAAATGGGTTAAGATCAGCACATTGGACTCCAAGCAAACACTGTAGGTCCAGCAGACAAGATACAAGTGCATTTATCAATAGAAATGAAAGCCGTTCACTATAACCGTGTAAATACATGTATAATCCAAAACCTAGTGATCATGCACCGACATCTTTGTGTTGGAAAATGTTATATGGTACCATAAAGAGCAATTAACAAATATGGGCTTGGCATCTCCTGGCTAGTAGTAGCATGAAGAGGGAGAATAACAACAGTGTTTCCCACAGAATTTGATTCTATTTGTGGGGGCACCGCACCGCACCGCAGCCCCCCCCCCCAGCAAGAAAAGCCAAANGGTGAACGGGAGTTGAATGGCTTTCTTGTCCGCAGCAGCAGAAAGCATTTTCGAATGTTTGAATGAATCAAAGTGGGTCGCCACCGTCGATTTTCTTTTATGCTGCAACACACAGTTGCACGGGGTGCAGAATAGTTTCCCCCCACTTTTTGACCGGTCTTTAGTATAAATGTTCGTTGGTAAATGAGCTCTATACAGTGTTGTTTACATTCTGTGATGCGCGAGCTGATGACGTCACGTCAAGACGAGTTCATTTTTTTTTCTTCTCAACTTTGTGTGGAAAAATGCAGGGATTATGCGGCCTTTTGATAAATATGCGGCTTTTTAAAAATCTGCGCCATTTTGCTGATTATGCGGTAAATTCTGCGATCGCAAAATCGCGTTTTTCTGGAGGGTCTAATTAACCAGCCTCTTCACAAGAAGGATCAATTCTTCTTCAAGGCAGGGAAGGTTTCGCAGTACGCAATCTACTAACCCGCAGCTGCTGCCTCTCTGTTGGACTCCGGTACTGCACCTTACTCACGAAACGTTGTAAAAAAAATGGGAGGCGAACGTAGTAGCCACTACGCCAACGCCACAGTGACCCCCGTTGTGCGGGCCGGATGAGAATGTCTGGCAGGCCGGATGTGGCCCGCGGGCCGCCAGTTGGTGGTCACTGCTGTACGGAGTTCTGCACCTGCTGTGCAGAATGTCAACATCACCTAACGTTTCTGAGGAACCTGACATTTAACATTATATTCTAGTATCTATATACTTGACCTCTCACTGAATTATTTGAAGAATTGTATACTGTACTTTGAATTAAGGTTCCAGTTTCAATAAAACCTGTACTATTTACACCTATGTTTTAGAGGCTTGCAATTTAGAACTAATACACTTTATTGTATTGGGTAGTAACCCAATACAATAAAGTGTATTAGTTCTAAATTGCAAGCCTCTAAAACATAGGTGTAAATAGTACAGGTTTTATTGAAACTGGAACCTTAATTCAAAGTANGAGGATATCATATTTACATATTCAACATTTACAAATTCCCAGAGTGTCAGAAAGCATTTCATTTAGACGTGCCTTAAATACATTCAGAGAAATAAAAATGCTCAATTTCAATTTTGAACAGTGAACTCTTCATGTTGCTCTCAAAGTGCACCAGATTGATGCTTTCAACTTCAATATTAAAAAAAAAATCTTCCCGGGGGAGCATCCCCCCGGACCCCTCTTGAGGAGGTGAGGTGAGGTCCACCCCCCAATAGCACTTTACCCCTGCCTATATGCCGTGAGCTGAACATGGAGCCTTCATTGTAACAGTAATTCAGATGCAATTAGCCTATATAAAAGGCCTCAAATTGGAAGCATTGTTTGGGCCGTCTTTTTCACTCAATTCTGCAATAGGTAGATCTCGCCTTTCACCTAGGCCGAGGTCGGTGATCTTGGGCTTAAAAAGGTTGGTGACCACTGCTTTAGGTAAACCAAAGGGAAGTCAAACAGAGATCCGAGAAATATTTGAGTGACCTGTGTCGGGAAAGGCACCTGGATGCGTCCCTCCAGGATGTTGTCAGTGGTGACCTCCACAGAGCGGGTCAACTGCAGATCCTGCATCACCAGGTAGGGGGGCACCTGAGGGAACATCTCCTGGATCTGATGGGCCTGATGACCACAAGGTTCATCAAACATTAAAAAAGCAATAGGGACATTATTTAGAGAGTGATTATTGGAGATGGAAAACTTTGTTGTGACTTGAAAAAATGAAAGAAACGGGTCTGAAACATACAGTATACATGATCTTTTTAGGTATAAAGCGGTTTACATTTTCACTTAAATACCCTTGGCATCTTTTGTAATCAACAGTTTTCAAATGACTCAGTTGATTAAATAAAGTTGTTATCTCTGTGTCAACACGCATTAACCAGGAAGTCAAATAAGGGTCATGGTACAAAACCCAGGCAACATTGGCTACTTATAAACAGACAGACAGACAGGGAGTAGAGAGTGACTAATTGATGACAGAACTGGATTTATGCATATCAACTATACCAAAACCAAATACGTGGCCTCAAATTGCTATCTGTGTATCACCTCTCATAAAACCAACAAGAATGTCAACAGACTGTAAACATGAACTCACCATGGCCATGAGCTGAGAGTTGTTGGCCTGAGCAATGCCCAAGATATTGGTGGTGTGCATTACTTCCACTGAGAAGCTGGGCAGCCAGCTGGCAATGCGAGATCCTGTAAGAGAATGAATGGATTTTAGAATGTATTGTCATTCACAGCCTGATAAGGTAAGGTCACTTCCACAACACCTTCCTTAGGCGCTTTCACACCAACTACTTATCCCAGGAATAGTTCCCGGAACTATCTAGTAATTCGCGTTCAGCCGTTCACACCGGAATAAGTCCCTGAGGGAGGATTACGCAAATTAAGCCGCTGACGTCACTTCTTCTTCTTCTGCTTTGGGTTTACTGGCAGGCAACAACTTCACGGCGTATACTGCCCCCCGAAGTCCCGGAGCCCCCCCGGACTCCGGGACTTTGGGTGGTAGTAAATCGCCACCCGAAGCCCCGGGTAAATCACCGGAAGCGCGACACCTCCTCATCACTACACCGATCCCACGTTTTATTTTGTGTTGCCATAAGTTATTCTCTCTCCGTTGGTGCGCTGGGCTAATGCTAATGGTAATAATGCTAATGCAAGGAAATAAAATGGTGGCTTCGCAAAAACTTTTCAGAGTTTTACGGGGCGTGGTTTGCAATTCGCCCAGCCAATCAGAAATCTGAACCTTTTTCTCCCAGGAAAGTACCTGCTCTCTAGCAGGGACTAAAAAGGGGTGAAAAGGTTCCCTGGTGTGAACGCAACATCGCAGGAACTATCGGAACTATTTCTGGGAAAATACGGGAAAAGTACTCCGGTGTGAAAGCGCCTCTTGTGTGTGACAGACTCACCATCAAAGTGGAAGAAGTGATTGTGGTGGTTGATGTGTGGTCTGGCCTCTGGAGCGGCTCCTACGGGGCCGATGTTGTCTTCCAAGCCCCCGCCTGGCTGCTGGCCTCTCGCCGGGGCCCCGTCCCCATTGATGTTCAGGGATGTCCGGCATGTTGGACAGGAGGTGTCCTGTTCGAGCCATGAGCGCAAACAAGAGCTGGAAACACAACCACAATTCGCTAATGTTATAATGGCATTTCTCTGCATAGAACCTGACATTATTTAAGGTATCAGAACAAGTCTTCTATAGCTTAACATCAGAATGTGTGCAGGGAAGCTTAAACTGGTATAATGAGAGGGCAGGAGATACATATCCAAACAAAAAATATCTTATAAAAGCTAATACAAGTTCCACAGTCGGGTCTGTTT
Source organism: Notothenia coriiceps (assembly GCF_000735185.1). NCBI lineage: Eukaryota > Metazoa > Chordata > Actinopteri > Perciformes > Nototheniidae > Notothenia > Notothenia coriiceps. The sequence goes on from NW_011337001.1 coordinate 79,759, forward strand.
TGGGAACTAACCAAATGAAGGATACTTTATTCAGGGATGGTATATCCAGTTGCCTACAATTCCTTTAGCCTCTCCTTCAGCCATCTTTATTCTGTAAGCTATGTAGGAAGCCAGTTTAAGTCCAAGCAGGGATGCTGCTTAAAAAAACACGTTACTTGTGGAAGAGATGGCCACAGGGTAGTCTGCGTGCGGTCAACATGGTATCCCAGCAGATGGCACAGTCATCGTCATTAGCTGTCAGCTCCTCTGCAGTTGCCACGGCAAATCTGCAAAGATAAAAATAAGAGTACATAATGATGAAACAGTTGGTGGTCGATGGATTTATGAGAAACAATTGAACTATACCAACAAAAAACTACAAAACAATGACATAAAAATGCAATCAAATATATATATTATTACCTGGCCTCCATGTTGTTGATGACACGAAGGTAGTTCTTGTGTCTGCGGACACGGCGCTGGACCTCGTGGAAGAGATACCGCAGCTGCATGAAGATCACCAAGCTAGCCATGGACAGCCAGATGTTTCCAAAGAGCTAATGATACAGAATGATTAAAGATTGAGAGTAATACATGAGAGAGGGGCAGATGAAATGATGATGACGCTACATAGAGACACATGCTTCACTTTTTTCTTACCAGCATATGGATATGATGCATCAGGTCCAGGAAGAGCATAGCCAGCTCCATAACGAAGTCAGTGTAATAGACATATGTGCCCTTATTCTCCCAGGTCCCTGGATGGTTCAGATCCCACAGATGAATAGAATATCTGCGGTGACATGTATAACTCTGTTATAACACTGGTGATATTTAAACTGAATGGTGGTGATACAGCCTTTAACGTGAATGGGAATTGTAAATTCATAAAATGAAGATGGTGTTTTGGGCAGATTAAACAGGCAACATTGCCATCAGAAGCTGCAAACTAACATCTCAGGATAACTAACAAGAGGAAAGACTAACATCTGTTTAACAGCGTTATGCCAGTATGCTTGGTTTGAAATATTCAAACAACAACATATGGTGTGTAGAGACACACGTTAACACAACGTTAGATAAATCCGTAAGTATATATGCGCACCGCGGCCGATTAGATTTGTATCCGCTGCTCTTATAATCCCAGCCACTCTCTTTGGGACAAAGAAACCTTTCACACTAGTGTAATAGAACCAGAGAAAAACAAGGGCACGACTAACATTAGCCCCCAATTCTAAATCTGCACAGTCTATCTCATCTGCAGTGCTGCAGCATGCTCACGTGCATGCATGTAATATAAGGAGCCTTTGAAGGGACTTACCGCATGATGACATGCCCAGTGCGTACAGTCACAAGCAGACACTGAGGAGAAAAAGGACATAATGGTAGTCAATGTTCCATAGAGATATTGATAAGATCCCAAATATTACATGTCAGCTGTGGATTAAACAATTAAAAAGGAAATTAGATAAAGCTGCAGAGTTAATGTGTGTATTTATAAAACTAAACCTCTCTTTTTAAACGTGTTCCTTTATGGAGACTTCTGCAGCTTCTGGATCAAGTAAATACTACTTTTCCACCAGAGATTATGCCTTGTCATAGCAGACAAAGCAGTTGTTACTGAGAGCATTAGGGATTGTCCCAGAGCCCCCAGAGCCATGCTCCTGAGCCGGCATGCTCAAAACTGGGTCACTGGCACACATCAAATGAAATGCAACCACTATACATATTTTAAATGAAAACTAAGCTTTTCCTGCTTTATTGTCCTATTGTTTTCTAAAAAACATGTTTGCAGTATTGCACATGAAACACACATACAGATTGTCCAAGGCTCATTTGAGACATAAGTTAAAATAACAATTGTTGACATAAACTGATATATCTTTAAGAAATATATAGTCCTAACCTGAAGCTTCATTTATATGAGCCCTCAATCATCCTGCCTTTGTCCATACCTAGGACACCCACTTTTCTACAGTTGTGTCTCCTTGTTTCTCACCTCTGCTGCCATAAAGCTGAAGGTGTGCATGCCATGAGAAGCTCCCAGCAGACCCCCACAGCCAATGGCCAGACCACAACAGTCCAACAGCAGGGAGACCAGCAGACAAAGCACTCGCACATGGCTGTTCATGGGAGTGGAGGGGGAGAACGACAGCTGCAGGGAAGAAAATTAGAATTATGAGTCAAAGTTTATTCATTACATCCAAATATTTGTATTGTCTTTTCAGAGAGCTTGTGATGGTTTATGAGGGTCTGTTAGAACTAGGGTTGCAAAGCGGCGGAAAGTTTCCATGGGAAGTTAAACTGGGGAATTTTGGAAATATTCGATGCAAAATTAAACAAAAAAAAACATGACATTTCAACAGATTTTTTTTTAAGTAGAACAGAACAAGTTTTAATTATTTTATTCAATAATTATTTGTTTCATTGAAGAACGAAAACAGGAATGTTGAGTTAAATGTTACTCATCCACCCCAACCCCACTCATTAAAAAATGAACAAAAAGTCACACCCCATCCAAAGATCCTCACAAAGTCCAATTCAAAATGTTAAATGAAAAAAGCCCTTCTCCCTCCAAAAAGTCCCATCAAACATGCAAATCTTCCTTCAAGCAATCCTCTGCATTTTGGCTAAACCCTTTCAGTCAACGGGCTCTTCCTGGGCCTCACACTCTAAGAGTCTTCCTCTTCAGTGTCACTGTCCAGCCTTGTTGAGGATGGCTCTGTGTTCGGCTCAAAGAGCCTTATTGGTTTGATGGCAAACTGTTTAATGAAATGGTAAAACTCACAAGAATATTCCTATTAAATAATGAATTAAGCCAGCATAATGTTGTTGGGTTAAACCTGCTCTCATGCACACACAAGCCTTAGTATTGGGCCCATTAACTAAGAAAGGCTGTAAAGCGAAATAGAACATTGTTTATAGGCAATATAATACAATCTAGGAAGTAAGTTAAAGGAAAAAAACAGGTACCATCAATCCAAGCACATTGACAAACCTTTATCTCTATGATCTTTAGAAGTTTTACCTACAAGCGTCATCCTGACCCAAAAAGCTAGAACCACATGCACAGTAAGGAAGACAGCTGTGCCAACACAACTGACAGACCTCGACGGAAATAAAACATGCAAAATGCATAGAGTCAAAGCTAAGATGCAAAACCGAACACTTCCAGACAGTTACGCTCTTAAACAAACAACCATGTGTAGTAAAGGACACAGTCACAAAACGGTACATTTTGACAGCATTGAGTCAGCATTACATCACAGGCAGCATACCCACTTAATGCCCATTTTAAATGTCACTGCTTGTAAGGAGGACGATTACATTTGATATTTTGTTTACCCCAACATGCAGACCACAATCGGATACGGGGACGTGCCAATAAGCGCCCTCACATGCCAGTGAAAGGAACTATTTTTAGATTCAAAGCTGAGGAGAGTCTAGTTACTGTCAGACCTTTAGAGGACACTCCCCACACCTTTCAAAAAGACCACTTTATAAAAGTACCTGTAGGTGTTTGTCAATGCCAGGCTTATAGCTACCTTCCAATGAGGTTTACTGAGTAGAATAAATAGGAACAGGTTTCAAACAGGGACATGTAGACCTGTCTATTAAACCCTATCATTCTCATTTTATTGCATTTCTTCACTTTTTAAACAAGATTTGGAGTTATTTGTTTAATGTATGGATCTCTATGTTTTCTTGATGACATAGCTACTTCCAATGCCTCCAAGTCATTGGTAAACTGTGTATAACTGACATTTCTAAAAGTAACCTTTGTGTCCCGTCTGAACTAATAACAGCTCTGTAGCAGAAAAAACAGCCCCCATGACAACAGTGAGATGTTGGCTTGAAATGCAGAAAGGAAACACTTTAAAGAGCTTTAAGGTTCCAGAAAAGGCATCCATGTATGATAAATGTTTTTTACTTTTAGTGGGCCATCCAGAAATATCGTGCATTGTCTAATATGTTATTGATAATACTGCTGTTTTGTATTGTAGAGTAATTAGTTGGTTGGTACAATATCATTACTTGTTGTAACTCTTCTAAGTTGGATTGGATCAAACGTTGGATGAAACATCATTTATTCATAATTCCAATAGTTTAATGAACGTGGTGTCTTGTCCTGGTTCAGATTACCATACCCTCTAGCCATAAACCATGGTTAGGGGCACTGAAATAAGTCAGAAGAAGAAAACAATGTTAAATTTAAATGACTTACATATTCAAATCTGTCTTTGCAGAGCTGCACCATGAGGTGGAGAAAGACCAGGGCGGAGAACCATAAACACCACATGACCACCTCCTCCACTGTCTGCACGTTCAATACGCCAAAGATGAAAATGAACTTGTAGAAGATGAAGTTCCAGAACTTATCTTTCAGGTGCTGAGGAATAGACAAAAACATAAAATTAGATGCATTTCTCTGGCAGGTCTACACAGCGGCATGAAAGTAGTTTCAATCATCATCTTAAGGCAAAACATGTGAAACTCCTGCATCTAGAGGTCTGTCTTTCAAATAGTAATAAAAGAGAGAGTTTGGTAGTGCCTTGAAGCAGAAGGTATGTGGAATCATGATTGTCTTCACCACCATTTCCATAGTTGCTTGGCTCTGCAAGGTAAACAATCTGTATTTCCCCAGCAGACGAAGAGGCTGCGAGCTTATCAGAAATGTTTGCCAAGTTTGTTTTTTAAATAAGGTAAAATCCAGACATTGAATGACCAAGATCCTTTATCCATTTAACATCTATAGTTAAATGACCAAGATCTATAAAGCGTATCATAAAAATGTGGCTTAGAAGTGGACAAAAACTCATTAACTGGTACCGTGACTAACAGTGGAGATATTATTTAACATGTTTTAAGCATTGGGAATAACTTAACTAACGAAATAAATAACTAGTTGGTCATTTGTATACATTAAAATGCAATAATTTAACGTAGTATATTTTTCACACATTAACTCACCTGCTTCTCACTGACTCTGAGCGGGCCGAAAACCATAAACTGAATCATTTTAGCTATTAACATCAAAGAACAGCAGAATGTGTTAACCAAGACCTGGAGGAGGACAGAGAATATAGTCACAATTAGTTTTCATAAGAAACACATAATCTAATTTAGCCATTAATAGTTAAAGACTAGGTGACAGTACTCACCCATACAAAGAGACTGTCAGTGACAAGATACCACAGGACAGTGGTTGCCAGTTCTGTGTTAGTAATATCATTGTTTAGATGTTCAAGATCCACATCAGGGGCAGCTGGTGTTTCGTCTGGTTCCAAGACCCCAAAGCCCGGGTCTGTCACAGTGGTGTAGGCACTAAAGATGCTGCCAGCAAGCAAAGCCAAACTCAGGGCAGTGTAGGTCTGCAGGCTGGGCCAAGGAAACCTCTCCAAAAACAGCAGAGGCATTGCAGTGTTTGCGGCCCACTTATCAACTTATAAAAATGGTGTGTGTCCCGAACCAAGAACTCGAAGAACCTGCGGAAGTGAGTTAGTTAGCTAAAATTGGCAAAAGTTGCGTACCTTTGATACATGCAAATTAGTTAGAATACGATCCTGGTTAACTCATGTTAATAAGTGATTTGAAATGAATGACACTATTTTGTTACTCGTTTCCAAGAAGCTATAAGACTCACGTTAGCTAGCCGCATACGTTAACATACGTTGCTGTCAGTTGTCAAGCAATGCTAACTTCTCGTTAGCTCAGTACAGTTGGTAAAGGTGGACCTTTTTTTAAAAATTGTCTTTAGTGAAACGTCAAAGGTGAAATCAGTCAAACAACATGAAAAGCAGTAACTTAAACTAACTGACATTAATACCCCCAGTGTCTATAGTGTAAAATACATGTAACGCAAACAAATAGGAGTTCACGCCCCGTAACATCAGCTATTTACATGGCTACGTTACCTAATTCTAGCTAACATTAGCAACGTAGCTAGCCTCTGTTAAACACCAGACAACACACTAATACTACATCGTCACTCACAGTTTTTAACTTATTTAGTTAAACAGAATATCCAGTGTCCCTCGCTGTATCCATCCAGTGCTGTGCTTTTAGTGCAGCTGCACTGAGAGCGTCGTAGTTGTCAACATCGTCATGTTTTTTATTTAATGGAAAAGGCAGCTGACTGACAGAAAGCCTTCTTCTTCTTCTTCTTCTACGAGGTTTAACGCTTTTACTGCCCTCTTCCGGACTGGGAAGGGCCCTCAGATTTTGAGATACCCCTACCCGAGGTAGAACAAATGACAACAATGATTTTTCTTATCTTTAGGGTCTCCCATTAATTAAATTGATTGTTGTCAAATTTTATTTTGGGGGAAAAAATGTTTTTTTGGGTTGTTCTTTAGAACTACCCAAATCCCTGAAAGAGAGCCAAATTAGACCAGGCCGAATATGGGGATGGTGACTAAAAAGCCCATAACTTGAGAATGACAACTCTTTTCCTCTTCAGATTTGCTGAGGTATGAACCAGGTGGCTGTCCTACATCACTAAATAGTCAGACAATTATTTAACTAAAAAAATACTGAATTATAGTCCTGTAAACTTAGTTTTAGTTTAGACGGAAATTGTACTTTTTGGTGATAGGAACATAGGACTCAATCACTTTTCTCTCATTGATCAGAAAAACAGAAATCCCTAAAAAATATACCATTACTGAATTGTCTAGGGTGCTATTGAACACTAACCAGTAGTTGTATGGAAATATCTGGTACAGTTCTATTGCAAATGAGATTTCTTTAGACATAGGCCTACCTCTTCTCTGATACAGTCAAATTCCGAATGGGGGATAAATGGCATAATAGCCTATAAGTTAAGAATGCTTACTCTGATTCTGACTGTGTCAACATTTGCCTGATTTTTCCCATAAACTGTTCCACTGGGAAGCTGATAAAACCAGAGGTGGCAAAAGTACTTAGATTTGTATAAAGTAAAAGTAGAAATACCTAGGGTTGGGACAACTTGGGAGGGTTGTGTCAGGGTTGGGGAAAAATAGGCAAGTAATAAAATAACAGCAAGACAAGGGGAAAGTAGCAACCCAGAGACAGTGGAAACATACCCTACGATGGAACCATGGACAAAAAACCCTAAAAGAACAAAAACAAGTCGAAAACAACTTATTCGAGCCCGGAAAACAAAGGAGGAGAGTAAGACAAACACACAAGGATGAAAGATGGACAAACAACTTATGGTCTATTACCCGGGTCGTCTAGACACAATCCTATACCCAAAAACGATTATACAACAACACACACACACTAACAACCCAAAAACGACGCTCCTACCAAGACAAAAGAGCCATCTCCGCGCCCCGGTCTATTGATAACCTCTTTGGTCTGAACCACTTTAAGGATGGATCGACGCCTAAACCAAAGGAGGAGCCCAAAACAATAGGGGACGGACGACCCGGGGCCCGTCGACCGAGGACGGAGGGTTAAGGGTAAAACTGTGGTGCGCGTTAAACCACCACAAGGACAGACCTCAAGTTCAGACGAAGAAAGGGGTCAAGGACGAAGGACAGTTTGTCCTCGGCAAGAGACCTTGAGCCAGACCGTAAAAACCCGCAGATGCCTAGGAGGTTAACAACAAATACAAACAACAACACAGCGAGTTCAGGTCCGATGTACACCACAGTAAGGGGTCTCGGTCCAATGGTCGGGACAAAGACACACAAGACAGAATACCTAAGAAACAAAGTAAAAGACCGGGGTCGTCGGTACCAAAGGCCGGGGGTTCGTACACAACAAGTCAAAGACCGGGTCCCGTCGGTACCAAGGCCCGGGGTCAATGACCGGGGATGTTCGGTACCAAGGTTGCGGGGGCCAAGACAGGGTCGCCGGTACCAAGGGTCTGGGTCAAGGCCGGGTTCGGTCCCCGGTACCAAGGCCGGGGTCAAGGCCGGGGTCGCCGGTACCAAAGGCCGGGTCGCCGGTTCCAAGGCCGTGGGTCGGCCAGTACCAAGGCCGGGTCGTCGTACAAAGGCCGTGGACTACAGGAACATTGGCAACCCGCCCAGGGCGGCAGATGAGAAGATGGCCCGCAGGAACGGTTGGGACACAGGACACCGGCCAACCTTCCGGGGCGGCTGAATGAGAGGTACGGCCGCCCAAAGGACGGTTGAAGGTACCAGGACCAGGGCAACCCCCAAGGGCCGCTGATTGAAAAGACGGCCCCCCAGCAACGGTTGGGGGATCAACAGGACAGGGCACCCCCAAGGGCGGGCGCTGATGAGAAGCCGGCGCCCCCAGGAACGGGTTGGGATACCAGGACACGGCCAACCCTCCAAGGCGACCCACAGGACGGTCGAGGTACAGGTCAGGGCAACCTGCACAGGGCGGCTGATGAGAGGATGGCCCCCCAGGACCGGTTAAGGATACAGGACAAAGGAGACCCCCAGGGCGGGCTGTTGAAAGACGGCCCCCAGGACGGTTGAGGACCAGGAGAAGGGCACCCCCGCTAGGACGGCTTTCGGACAGGGTGCCCGAAGGCCTATAGGACAAGCCCGACCTGTGGGCCCAGGACGCCAGGCTGGAGGCCTCGACAGAACAAGAAAGCGGGGAGCTCCGGGGCCGGGGACTTCTCGACGCCAGAAGCCGGAGCCTCCGGCCCGGGGACCTGAGAAAGGACGGCGTCAGAGCAGGAGCTTCCCAGAGGGCCGGGGACTGAGAAGGACGCGCGAGACGGAAGCGGGAGTACGAGCCGGAGGACTCAAGCGCGGGCGACACACCGAAGAAGCGGGGTGGAACCCTGAGACGGAACGGGGCCCGGCAGGCGGCCTCCTAGGGAAGGCCCCAGGAGGCGACACGAAGGACACGAGAGTCGGGTTTTGGGCAGGAGGTCTGGGGGAGGTGGGTGGGACCACCGGGATCAAAAACACAGCCAAGTAAATAAAACAGCAAGGACAAGCGGGAAGTACAACCAGAGATAGTGGAAACATAACCTACGATGGACCATGGACAAAAACCTAAGAACAAAAACAAGTCGAAATATTTATTTATTATTATTTCGAGCGGAAACAAAGGAAAACTTTGGTCCGAAGGAGGAGTAAGA
>NW_011337001.1:88835-101244 GCF_000735185.1 Notothenia coriiceps
GTATTTTTTTTAAATATTGAAGTTGAAAGCATCAATCTGGTGCACTTTGAGAGCAACATGAAGAGATCTATGGATACCTCTCTCAGCACCCATATGAAACAGAACTGTAAACAGATTTTCTTTTTCTTTATGGATATTTTACAAATCACTCCCCTTTTAAACTGTATTCTTGTTTTACTGACATACTGTATAGTAGGCTATTTCATACCTGTTTTTCATTTATTCTCTTATTGTTTGTATAACTATAATGATCATATGAAGGTGTGCCGCGGAAATAATCTTTTGAATAATTTGTGACAAAACCATTCTAAACACTTAGAGTCCTTTAGCTCACCTGAGCCCCTCAGTCTGACAGGAGAGCACTCTCCTCCAGCTTGTTGTGGTAACAGCTCCTTATGTCCGTTAGTTAGTTAGTTAGTTAGTGCAGCTAGCTAACCAGATGCTAACATCATGGTCCCCGCTAGCACCGGTCCCTCTCTCTCCCTCACTCCCTCTCTCCCTCCCTCTCCCTCCTCTCTATCACACTAAATGCGCTATCGCCACACACACACAGAGCCGAGCTTGAATGACACAAGCACACGTGTATTTCCATGCAACTCTCTGATTGGTCTGGTGTGTTGCCTCTGTTGCGTTCACTGAACACGGGAAATTACAGTCCTGCCGTCGTCTCTTGTGTCATGATGAGGTTCACGTAAAGCACGGTTAATGTATTATATTATTGAGGTGTCTCAAATATACGTCAATCAAGTGGCACCTGCTAACGGGGTGGTGGATGATAGGTTTACATCTAAAAACATATTTTTCAAACATTATTATTTTAATTTTATTTTTCTTTCTTTTGTTACTTTTTTTTTAACGGTCCGCGATCTACCCGCACCACACTCGCGATCGACTGGTTGGCGACCACTGACCTAAAGGCAGATTGAAACAATTTGTCACATAATAAAGTATTTGTTTCTTTCATCAGGCAATAGAGCGTGCCCCTTCACAGCTGAACTCTGAGTCTAATGGGCAGGAGGGGTCCAGTGAGGCAGCTGAGCCGGGCCTCAGTGAGGCGGAAACCATGGAGGTCAGAGGGAGTCGCTTCTCTAAGTCGGCTGAGGAGAGGCAGAAGATGTTGAGGCAGAGGAAAGAAGAGATGGTCCAGCAGGCTCGCAGGTTGGGACATACACACTGCTTATTTTATAACTCATAGAATGTGCTGCTTGGCTATGGTTACATATTTAATGTGACTGTGATTATGCATCGTAGCTCAGCTGTAGAAATTGTGTTTTGGGAAATAGACCCTTCTTTGTGGGTCGAGTTTGTCTTGGTCTGTGGAAGGAACAGACACAAAACAATTTTTAAAAGCCGTCTTTGTTTGGCTACCAGAATAGCTAATCTGTACACGACTAATAAGTAGAACCTCTGTTCACAGCTGGTAGACATTTATGGTTGCCTTTTTCCCCTTAAAAAAAACAAACCCATATTCTGTTCCCATGATCATGCTGTATGTTGTTTATTACTCCCTTCTAGGAGATATATGTACAACAGTCCAGAGGATCCGGACGTGGATTTGCCTGAACTGGAGGAGGAAGAGGAGGAGGAAGAGGAGGACACTGGTCCAGAATTGAACTTGACTACGTTGAGACGTAGAACCATGGCAGCAGCTGCAGAGAGACGCATGCAGAGTCAACAAGACCCAGAACCCTGAGGGCACAGATTGTTTTCAGCAGGAGAGTCTACCACATCATCATCATCATCATCACAAGAGGCACAGACAGAGCTATTTCAACCCTGCTCCATTTGGTATACAGTCAGTGGTTATCAACTATTCAAAACCATCATTAAAAAGCATTGCTAACATGGCCTTTGGACTGTTTCGAGCTGCCTTAATAAGGTGGGACTATTGTGAATGGCCTCTGCATTACTGATTCCAGAGTGTTTGGAACATTATATCAATCGATGGGTGCAAGTCAAGAAATGCAAGGTTGCATTGCCCTTTATTCACGTGCCACACATTGAACCACCAGCTTCAGCAGGGAGTCACATTTAGGACTGGCTGTCAGAAATGAGCATGCTTTGCATTCAGAGAGAAGGGGTTTGAAGGTGTCTTTACTAGGTAAAAGCTATTTGGGTCTTTGTTTGTTTTCCTTTTATCAGACTTTATTTTCACTTGTTTTGCTAATGGCGAGCAGCTACGTATTCTGAGTGGAGAAACTCATCTGATGTATTTGTGCGTTATTATTTTATGGGTTTCGACTGTGAATTAACTGTAGGCAAAATCACATGTTCTTATTTCTTACCTTGGAGTAAGAGAATGTCACTTTAGTATTGTTCAGCCTTTCTGTCAAATATGAATGTTCCTATCAACATAATGCTGCAGACAAAGTGTTTTTGACCCACGTGGGTTCTGTATTTAGGGTGAAATATCATCCATTGCAACCAGTTTTGTTATTTAACACACAGTGGACATGTACATCTTAGTTTTTCTAATACTGTTTGCTTGAGATGCATAGGCAACACGGGATGTAGTATATTTTGTACAAGTTCTCTCAGTCTTTAACTAGCATCTCAAAATGGTCAGTTCTCTCTTAATAAGATCATATTATGTTCTACTGAATATAACCGTGGGTCATTTGTGTCCATCATTTTGGAACGAAAGTGCAAGTAGAAATTGTTGGTCTGTGACTGCTCTACTTGCTGGAAGACTCTTTGCTACTCATCCAAGAGGCTTTGGCAGCAGAATTAGAAGTAAAAAGTAATCAAGAGTCGACAACAAGTTTACTGAGCTTTGGACTTATTGGTTCTGGATATTTAATTACCTGAACGTTTTTTTGAATGATCGTATCTGCCTTTGACTAATCACATTGAGGAATGCTAGTTTATAACTCGTAGTAAAGGACATAATCATCCTCTGCTTAAATATATTTTTAAGTAGTGCAGTTGTTACAACCCAAGAGAATCACTTTTATAAAAATACCTAGAATAACCAAAAGACATTAAGAGTAGCTTAATGAATCTTTAAACATTATAACTAACAGTAAAGTCTACTAACAGAAGACTCAAGGTGCTGGCCAACATGAACATGAAGAAGGAAGACTCCGTGTGATCTGGGCCCCCTCCCTCTAACTTAAGCCAACAATTAAACTAAACCTAAAATAAATACAATCAGTGAACACAGGATTACAAATTAATAGGAAAAATAACCACATCACATCAGTCCCAAATACAAGCTGCTGCTGCTGCTGAAGGAGGAGGGTGGAAAGACACAACACGCCATGAATGAAAAGCAGATGCACATCCTTTCCAGTATTGTCAAATATCACTGCATCTGAAGTTTGTTATCAATGGACATAAAATATGGACGCTGTGTTTGTTATTAGTTTAATTTTTTGTTATAAGAGTGCAAGGGCAGTGTGAGGTGAAATGCGCATGAATAAGTGCTTTTGTTTCCTTATCCCAAAGAACAGCCCACAGACTTCCACTTAAAGCTGAAGTGTTGTGATTTCTACTTTGTGTTTATTTCTTTGTTTTGAAGGTGTTGTAAGATGATACAGTATAGGATTTTTGATTTCAGATTTCAATTTGTCACAATTTACAAAAAGAAGTTGGACTATTTTGTTTAATATCCATGATATATTTTCCTGGTTATCTTTCATAACTATTAATGACAGAACTTTTTGGACTGAGCTTTCCTGTATGTTTGTGCCTAAATCAAGATTGGTTCGGTTATGGATAATTTCTGTAAATGTAGTTTTTGTAAAATATGTGAATACAAAAGACTTAATAAACAGAGCTTCTCCAGCTTTTTAACGAAACATGGTAATTTAATATTTTGTATTGAGACAAAACCCACCTTTGTTGATGCTTTGTTAATGTTCACCACCTTTGCTAATGTAAATCAAATTGTATAAGTAATAGTGAAGCCTTCCCAATGAGTAGTGGCCAGTATTTATACATTGGACCTTTGAGTTGATTAGTCTAATGTGTACGTGTGAGTGCTCTGACAGGCAATCAGACTAAATGACTGATTAGAGTCATATATCAGTCTGATCAAATATGAAATGGTTTCTGTTAATATCAGTTTACTTTTATTTTTGTTATTTAATGAAATGCTTATAAAGTTAACAAAAACATATAAGGAATACAGTTTGTTAAACATTTTATTAAAAGAGGTACATGCATATTTAACTTAAATATATTTTTATTGCATTTTAGATCACTATAAAACTGAATGCTGAATTTGTATTTTATTGTACTGGTGAATATTAGGTAACAAGTCAGAACATTAACAATAACAACCAAACAGCACATATAATGTTTGCCTTCATAAACAATAACACTTGCTTTCTGTAAACACATGTTAATCCCACATAACAGCGTTAATAGCCTACTTATGCTATATAAATAAACTTGCCTTGCATTGCCTTGTTATATGCATAAAAAAGTTACTATCTGAGAGGGGTGTGTACTTTTACTGATGCATTGACGTCATCGGCCAACAGTAGCAGCCAACAGATCAGCCACGTGTGCTTATTATCACTACCCGATCCGTACCCGATCACACAACCTGTGCTTCACGTATATAGGCTGTATGGAGGTATATATACGGGTATCAAACCTGCTTGTCATCACCGTAAGAACGATGTCTGGTAATAAGTCTGTCAAAAAGGACACGTTTTAAGCGATTCAATAAAGTTCGCAAAGTTCTGAACAGGCATCTCCACAGTCACCTATACTGTCTAGTCCAATCTGTAGGCGTCCTGATATATCAACATCATAAAACACAGCTTAAAACGCGTACTGAATGCGGATTAAAGTATTCCTATGGAGGCTAATATACTATACCATAAACATACTAAAAAATGAATGTGAACGACACGTGTATAACGAGAACGTGCGGTGAAAAAGAGTCGAAGCGATCACACTTTCCATTTCCTGGTCCGTCCACAGTGGGTCCTCAAAGACGCCTCACACTGGAGTATCACCAGCTAATCTCCTACACCGGTTGTCATTCATTTATCTCACTCTGCGAATACTTTACTAGACCTTCTTTCGGGTGTGTTTGCCACAGGTAAGTGATTAAAAATAGTTAGCTAGCGGATTAGCCTTTGGGGATTGCGCCATGGATGAATGGGTGACGCTTATGTGAACTTCAGCTCTGACGCTGTCTAAGCTATACATAGTTTACTCATGTGTAGGTGGCTTCTTGAAGCTGTTTGACAGGACACAGGAGAAAAGTATGACGCTTAAAAAAACATATCAATGCAGTTGTTTAGCTTCCTACTTAATTCATTAAGTAATGACAGTTATTAGACTTGTTGTGTGATGCTAACGTTAGCCAGACAAACATTACCCTTTAAACATAGGAGTGTAACTTTATTTGACAAACATGTTTTAATATAAGCAGTAGAATCAAATTTTAGACTTGGTACATTACTCGAGGTAAACACAGGGAAGGAGGAAACCCCTGAATAGTAATTATATGAGCCATACCATTTGAATGAATACAAGTAAAAAGGCTACATCAGAAGGGGATACGAATAATAATAATACAACTAATTTAAATTAACATGACGCGGTAAACTATAGTAATTGTGTTTTGCTGCCATGGAAACTAGAATTATGACGCATTAGTCATAGTTAGATAGTTTAGATGAGGAGGAAACATTTAGTAGGACAGTCCCTCTCCAGATTACATATCCTGGGCCAGATCCTGGAAAGAAAATCATTTATGAATGCTGTAAGGTGAGGTCAGGCTTTAGCACAGACCTTACAGAATGCTAAAGACGGAAATCACTTTATAATGTATTATTGAAAGATGATCAACATTGAAATTAATATGTAAGTGTTCCCTTGTCCAACTAGCTTATCGACTCCTGGAGTGTGGCAGTAAAGTAATGAACACTTTTTTTACCAATTGAAACTTTATTTGTCAGGTCAAAGTTCTATGTGATTTAGAACAGACAAATCCAGTCTGATGGGCTGATATATTCTGTGTGTCATATTTCCTGTATTTTCCATATACCATTTGTCATGGGTGTGTGTTGGTGGACTTACCGGTTACTTACTGCCTATGTGTGTGTTTCCGTAGAAGAGATTGTGGAATGCTGCTAAACGAGACTCCAATTTTTGAGCCCTCCCTCCTCCAGGAGCTGGACTGGAGTAGCAACACTGTCCCTTTCTCTCCCCCCATCTCTCCCTCCAGCCCGGGGGAGGGCCTGGTGCTGAGGCCCCTCTGCACGGCAGACTTCCACAGGGGTGAGTCAAAGACTGCATACACAACATATTACAGACCAGCATTTGATGTGGAAAGCATGTTTGTTGTCCCATGGCATCCTACTGTATATGGAGGATCTTGGGAATTTCATATTTTAATTCAACATTTATATAATTTAATAACAGTTGTTGTGTTCTAGGATTCTTCAAAGTTTTATCTCAACTCACCACAACGGGGGACGTCACACCAGAGCAGTTCACGAGTAAGCTTAGCATAATGCTACATTTACCACTTGCAGTTTTCATATTTAAAATCCTAAAGTGTTACCAACTTGCATCTTGTGCCAAAACAATCACAACACATACATATTTGACATGCATTCGATCACATATTTGAGAAGAGAGAGAACCCTTATCCTAAAAAAAGAACTTTATATACAATCCTGTGTAAGAAAAGATCAGTGAACTGTTTATTATCTAATTGCTTCCAGAAAAGTTTGATCATATGAAGAAGTCAGGAGACTACTACGTCGTTGTGGTGGAGGACACAAACCTGAGACAGATCGTTGCCACAGCCACCTTGATCACAGAACATAAATTCATCCACTCCTGTGCTAAGGTAAATTACACCCCGTAAAGCTATTTTAATTTCCTCTAAAGAAGTTACTTATTAATGAAGTGGTTATCAGAATGGTGACTAGTATCACCATTGTTCCTAACCATAAGAAAAGTTCCAAATACTTTTTGGTTCACTTGTAACTTTGGAAATTCAATTTGCATAATAACCATAATGTTTTTAATGGATATCCTCTATTCTGTTTCATTTGTAGAGAGGCCGGGTGGAGGAAGTAGTAGTCAGTGACGTGTGCAGAGGGAAGCAGCTGGGTAAACTGTGAGTATAGAGAACCTTCTCTTTGTCAAAGCTAGTTGAGTAGCACTTGACATGTTTTGGCTCTCTGAAACCTGATGTACTTATGATTCTGTTTTCTTCAAGTTTGTATCTTCTTGGTCGAATGCACTTATTGTAAGTCGCTTTGGGTAAAAGCGTCAGCTAAATGCAATGTGATGTAATGTCCCACAAATCAAACATCACAAACATAATGCAGTTATTTAGGATTTTAATGAGCTTTATTTTCATGTTCCTCTCTGTTGTTTTCTCTCTGTCCCTGTAGGTTGGTTTCAGTTCTTACTCTTCTCAGCAAAAAACTGGAATGCTACAAAATCACACTTGAATGTTCACCCACCAATGTGGCTTTCTACCAAAAGTTTGGCTACACCGCATCGCACGAGACTTACATGCAGTGTCGATTTCCCAACGAAGGACAGCAGAAGCTTTAAACCTCCGTTTTTGGAGGGGATGGACCACACCTTTTATCTACTCGCTGAAACATCAAAACAAAATGTCTTAAGAATTAGGAGAGCTGGCCAAGGATGAGTCAGGGGTTGTGATCCTGAACTCAACACTGAGTAAACATAAATGGACGTTGAAGCCGTACGGTACAACACCATCCTCCACCCCTTTGGTAACCATAGCTACCCATAGCTACCTCACCAGGGTGGAGCTCTGCCATCATCTTCCTCCAGCATACGAAGAAACTAATGTCAGTTACTCTAAATGTCTTCTCATTGTGTTTCTAACAATAAGTTGTTTTCTGGGAACTTACTTAGAAAATAATGATCTTTATGACTTATCCAATTGCCAGTAAATACAATTGCTTAGGATTTATAGATGAAATTTAAGTTGTCTCTTTTTATAATATGTTCTTTGGTACAAAGTGCTCTATATGCTTGACAGTAATGTTGCTGGATAACTAATGAGGGTTTTAACACTACAAGACATGAATCAATAATATCAAGACTGTTATAATGTATAATATTTCTAGTGGAAAAAAAAGGTTTATATTTCAGTGGTGAGGAATTAACGTTTTGTATTTGGCCGACATTTTAATTTTGATTCCAGGTGTGAAAGAAACATTTTGTGATGAGAAATGGATAAAAAATGATTTTTATTAATGGACTATTATTTAAGTTATATAATTATGCTGTTATTCTGGAGAACAGGGGTACATATTTAATGTAATTTATTTTCAGAATATGATATAATCACATAAAATATTCTATGATCTACTGTGTTTGTTTCCCTATTTTTCTACTAATGTACACACATTTGTTTTATATGAAACACTCATTTAAAAGCAATGATATAAAATGGCATTTAAAAACACTAATTTAAAAGCAAAGATACATGAATCACAGTTACAGTGCAGTGTGAGATACACACATCTGAACGAACCCTCCTTTGAAAAATTATAATCTGACCCCATGGTACCTTTTTAGTTTTCGCCAAAACGATTCTTTTTTACTTTAAATGCACATAGTTAAATTGACCTTGTCTTTCTAGGACTTTTTTGGTATCCTCCGTGAACCAGGGTCTTGAAACCAAAACTAATTCCTGTACCCCATTGTACCTTTTTAGTTTTTGCCAAACTATTCCTCTTTTCTTTAAATGCCCATTAGTTCATTTTAAGTTGTCTTTTCTAGGACCTTTTTGGTGTCCTCCGCGAACCAGGGTCTTGAAACCAAAACCGCACACGCAGGGGACTTCAACCCCAATAATGACTTTAACTACCTTTGGGGGGACTCAACACAAGGCAATTCAAAGTGCTTTACAAAAATGAAAGAAATTAAGAAAATTGAGTCCCCCCAAAGGTAGTTAAAGTCATTATTGGGGTTGAAGTCCCCTGNGATTTTGAAGCTGGGCGTGTCTGAAGCTTGGCGATTTTTTGCGAGCAACGCGACCAACAACCAATCACATGAATCTCCCGCCCCCGACATACAAAGCAATAGCAATGTTAAAACGAAGTAAACTGGATATAAACTCTCCAAACAGGCGAAAAACCTACCAGTTTCACCCACCTCCCTCCATGCCTGGTTCCTCCGGTTTGTATCCCGGTAAATACTTCTGGTCGTAAAGAACCGGGTGATTTGCTACCGTAATATCTCGTTTGGAATATGAGGAAATGAACTGCGGTCTGGCTCTCCCAGCTTGCACGCGGTTTGATTGGCTAGTGCTTGCACTTGCGGGATTTGCATAAACGGGATTTGATTTGCTCGAGCCTCAAAAGTTGAACATTGTTCAACTTTTGATGCCGATAGATGCTCGTGATGCTTGCAAAGCCATGCCATGCTCCCCACAATGCAGTTCGGCGAAGATTAAAAATCTTCTACGTCACCCCATTCAAGTGAATGGGCGAAGCGTTGAAAGCATTTTTCGATGCCTGTAGTGTAGACGGGCCGTTAAGGTGTCAGGATTAGGGAAACCATTATTGTGAAGTTTCAGCGCTTCTGTATACTTTCTTGAGAATGTCTTGACTTTCCTGAAGATGTCTGGATTTTGCCAAGAGCATTTTGTTCATTGTTTGGTTAAGACTGCCTGGACGTTGCATCTTGATTGTGATTGTTTTCTAAGGGTCCTTTGTCTTTGCTAAAGATGACTAACTGTTTGACTAATTGTGTCAGAAAGCCCTTACTGGGAAGTTATGGCTCGATGTACTTTCCTATGAGTGTCTGGACTCTGGCTAACAAACTGTATGTGGCTAAATTGTTGGTTTGCTGATGGTGTTAAGTAGATTAAGGGTGTCTGTTGTTTGCCAACAGTGTCTCTGGTCTCTGGTATTAGACTAAGATCACATTGTTTGGCTAATGATGTTCTGGACCCTCCTAAGAGTGTCTGGACTTTCCTAAACTCATCTGTAGTTTGCTATGGGTGTCTAGATCTCCCTAAGAGTGCTTTAAGGTGGTCTTATGTTGCTAACGCTGTCTTTGTTCGTTGCTAAAGGAATGGATTTTTCTAAAGTTGTCAGGACTTTTGAATTATTTAAAGTTTCTATTTGCCTAAGATCGCCTGGACTTCACTGGGTATCTCGATTACGATTGGTCTGCAAGTTTCCCCAACAGTGTCACCATTTTTTTCTCGGAATCAGAATGATTGAACTCGTGCCTCCGACGTGTCCTCCTACCTGTCTTGTGGCGATGATGATGATGGTGGTGGTGTCTGACGTGGTGCTGGTGGGCGGAGATGTGGACGTGTTGGGCGAGGACGTCGGCCAGCCTCCCTCCGGCCGCCCCGCTCCCCCCACTGCGGGTGGAGGAGGAGGAGGAGGAGGCCGTGGAGGAGGTGTTGGTGGAGGAGGTGCCGTGGATGGCTCTGTTTATCCATCGCTCCATGCTGATGCTCCCGTCCCGACTGGACGTTGTTGTTCCTCCAACGCCTCCTCCTCCTCCTCCTCCATCTTTTTCTTCTTCCTCACCGTCACCTCCTTCCTCTTCATCGCCCTGACCCTCACCCTCCGAGCCTGAGGAGGTATCTGAGGGGGGGAGAAGAGAGGAGTTGAAACTTGAAACAAAGCACCACTCAGCTTCCAGAGAACAAACGGACCTCTGCATCTGTTGGGGAAATACTGAATGTCCTCTTCCAACATGAGTTCCACATGCTAACAAAGGTATTAACTGTAGCTGTGAACATGACAGGATGTGTGATTACCTAGAAGAGCATCAGGACTGTTTGAGGCATATGATAGCTATGTGATTAACATGATGATTCAGCCTCTATGGAGAGAGACATATGACAAGCATGATCATTTCTGACGTGGAGCTAATCTGAAGTAAACATTGAATACTGCTTTCTGTTCCTCCATCTTGTGACTGTGGAACTCCCTCTCTTGGATATCAGCATGTGAAGGACACTGTTCAGGAACTAGTTGATGCTCTGTATGTGATGACTACTTCCATTCTGGAGAGGATCACAGATACATGGATCCTGAGATTCAAGCTCACCGGGGACCAGTGAGAAGCCGGGGACCAGTGAGATTTAACATTTTTAAATATTCAGAAAAAGTCAGAATCTTTTAATTTTGAGAAAAAGTCAGAATTTTGAGAAAAAGTCAGAATTTTGAGATTTATTTACATTTTACTGATTGTCCTTTTTTTTATTCTAACCTTTTATGCTCTTAACCTTTTTTATATTACCATATTTTATTCAATATGTTCCTTGCTAACTTTTTATTTTATATTCTCCTCGCATTGTGAAGCAACTTGAGATGTTGTTGTTTTTAAAGTGTGCTATATAAATTAAATGTAATATTATTATTATTACAATGACAGAAGTAGAAATGGTGGACTAGGGCTGCACGATATTTATTTTTGATGGATATTGCAATTGCGAGATTATTTACAACATCATAGGGAATGCAAATTATTTTAAGATTGCTGATATTATCATCAAAATATAATTACAATTTGGCTAGCGCTCAAAAACATTGTACGTGATAGGCTAAGGGACATCTCTAAGCAGTTGACACATCACAGCAGACCTTTTTGAAAATGAAAACATGAAAAAAAATTCCCAGTTCTGCTCAAAATACAAATATGAACCTGGGTTAAGTCAAACTTCTCTCTCTTTAAATAGAATATTTTCTGGTTTCTTTACTTCTTTATCAGAAGTATATTACATTTCGTTGACATCTGAGTACATCATGTTAGGCTTTTGGACACAAGGATCAACTTTTTTCGCCATTTTCTGACATTTAAAGACAAAAAATATATACATTTTAATCAAGAAAGTAATCAACGAAATAACTGGCATTGAGAATAATCAAAGGTTAGCATCCTCTAAATCAAACCGTTAAAAACAAGTGACCCTTTAACATCCACTCCAATAATAAGTGGAATATATATTTGCTTTATTCAGAGACAGACAGAAAAATAGTTTCCGTGTTATGGTTATTTTGTCAGTAGCCTGGAAATGTTTCAGCTCCCATCTGTTTAGAGTTGCCGTGGGGGGGGTGGAGTAAAGTTTGTTTTACAAAGAATGTGTGCAAATGTGTGTGTATGAGTGTGTGTGTGTGTGTGTGTGTGTGTGTGTGTGTGTGTGTGTGTGTGTGTGTGTGTGTGTGTGTGTGTGTGTGTGCACATGTTTTGCATGTGATTTCCATAATGCCCAGAGCATTGTGGGACTAATAGTGGTTATATGAATAACAACAGAAGCTGACCCAGTTCTCACACACACACACACACACACACACACACACACACACACACACACACACAAAACAACACATAAACACACACACACACACACAGGTGCATTTTTCCCACAGCGCGGTAAGTTAGTCCAACAACCATCCAAACGAAAAAGAAAGCTCAGAAG
>NW_011337001.1:101284-118901 GCF_000735185.1 Notothenia coriiceps
CCCCACCCCCAATTTTGCATTTTGAAATGCTCCCGATTTCTGAGGTTTAAAGGTTGGCAAGTATGGGTCCAAGTAAGGCCTACGCATTTTGGTTATGGCTGTGTAAGACTTCCGTGTCACTCCTCTCTTATTAGCTTTTAACTGCCTGCTATCAACGATGGGCCTTATGTCCAAAAGGATAAGCATGATTTCTGATAAGCATTCAAAACACAGAACAGCTGGTGTGGCTGATGGCAAGGTCTTTATTTCTGCAGTTTTTTGGTCAAAATCGAAGGATTGGACACGTTAAAATATTGACCTGATGGTGCTAGAAGAAAAGTCCAAGTTATTTTGATTCATCCTGAGGGGAAAATTAAGTTTTGTATAACGTGTAATGCCAATCAATTCAATATTTGCTACGACATGTCACAAGGAAAAGTCAAGGATCACCAACATCTTTATGACTTATCAAATAATTATGAATCTGTTGGTGGAGAACTTCAATACAACCATATGTTTTGTAGGCCAATCTTTACTACCCATGAATTCCCATCCCTCCCTCCTTCAATGCACTATTGTAACAGTAAAGCCAACTTTTGCCTTTAGGATATTATCGCACCAAACAGACACTTTCCTGGAAGCATTGAGTCTCTCTACAGTATATGACACTCTCATATTTATCACATGCCCTTTGCACGTAGAGCACGCCCACCTAAAGGCAGTGGTGGAGCTCAGGGGAAACACAAATACAGAGGTCTCTCATGTCAGAGGTTCTCACAGTCTTAGACTCAGGACCTCCCCTCAGACTAAGCTTGATCAAAGGTGTCAGCTCACCCACATTAACTTAGTTTACTCGCTTAGTGTGGCTGAATGCCTATAGGATCATGAATATGATATTTGATCCCTAAGACACTTAAGAGTTAAGCCTAGGAAGTGTAATATGGCTGTTTGAAATAACTTCACACTACACCAAATATATAAAAACTCAGTCTTAAGGTATTTACAAGTTTCTTTTTGTTCTGATAGTGGGAAAACTGTAAAATTCCACAAAATGAGGGCCTCCCATGATGAAGATTCAGGCTCTTGGTGAAGCCTTGGATGCAATAATTGTTGAGCCTACATGTAAATAGTCCAGAGGCCATCAAAGGAAACTCTGGAAAAAAACACACTGGACGCTGCACTAGGTCAGAAACCAGAGGAGACTGTGAGGTCCACCGTAGATGGACCACTTTTGGACAAAATGTCCTCTCCATTAAAGGCAGCTCATTGTGGAATAGCCTCCCAACTGAGACACTGGATTGTCCCACTCTCAATAGTTTTAAAGGTCAACTCAAAGAATGGTTGAGAAACAAACATAGGGGTATCTCCTCATTGTACTGCCATGTGGTAAATACTTGTATGCTGCTCATGCTCTTTCTGCATATCATGTATTTATATTTGCTATATAAATGTCATGTTCTTAAATGTTGTATGTGAGGGACTACGGATGGAAATTAGCTCAAAGCATTATTTGTTTAAAGTGTTCATCAATGTGCATTGTCCCGGTTCATATAAACGATGAAATAAATCAAATGTTGAATCAAATGTTGTTGATGGTAGTGTTGCCCGAATAGTCCGGAAGCCATTGATGGAAATGTTGTTGTCAGATATACCCTGGTGCATCAATGTTTCCGTAAAGCACATTAAACTACATTCTATACTTTGTATGATTATTGGTAGACGTGGTTAGCTTGTCCATTCGATTAGCCTGGTCTAAAGAAAGCGGCCATTGTGCAACAGTGTCGTGGATGCACAACATCAACAAACAAAATCTCTCTACAAGAAAGGTTAGAGAGGGCCCGGCTCAATAAATAACGAATATAAGTTATTAACAGAAAAATAACAAATAAGGTTTGATCAAAAAGGGAAGCTAATAGTTGAAAATAGTACAAACTGTACCTCAAATCCTACTGTACACATTAACTTGGTTTAAAAACTGAAGTCATATTGTTCCACTTGCGTTCACTGAGCCTCCTCTGCAACAGTTTGGATCTCAGTCACACTTTAAAAACCTCGGTGTCATGAATGAACCAAAACTTTTGTAACTTTAGCAAATGATTCATGCATTCATAGAAAGCTGACTGCTAAATATAGAAAGAAACTGTAAAATGCAACAATAGGAATATGCCAAATGCACAAGAAGGCATAACATTTATCTCCTGTGCTGATTAGTTTACCCAACAACCAAAATACCACATAACTTGAGTATAAACCCCAGACTATTTGAATCACCTGACTCGCAGCAGCTTCGTGGAAGAACAGCACTAAATCCACAAAGAATGCTAATGATTTTTAAGCCAAATCAAGCCTTCATAAAACCACACACACACACACACACACACACACACACACACACACACACACACACACACACACACACACACACACACACACACACACACACACACACAGTGTGTGTGTGTGTGTGTGTGTGTGTGTGTGTGTGTGTGTGTGTGTGTGTGTGTGTGTGTGTGTGTGTGTGTGTGTGTGTGTGGTTTTATGNTGGAGTAAATTCACAAACTACCCTGCAGTATACAAAGTCATTCAAACTAGCTGCACCTTTACCAGCTTTGATAACACTTTACAAGTCCCCTATTATACTGTTTTTCATCAATATATTACAGGTCTCAGATATATACAAAACCTGTCTCTGTGTTTGGCTCCAAACACCAAACAGATCATTGCAGCATCCCATAATCCCCTCTGTTTCAGCCCTGTTTCCAAAGTGCTGGGGGTTACCTTGGTTGCTGATTGGCTAATGGTTACACAAGCCAAAAAATCGTTATGACATCATAAAGAGGCCAAAATCTGATCAGCTCATTTTCAGACAGGTTTTTATAGAAATGGATCAGGACAAAAAGAGAGAGAATCTTTGTTCCTGAAACTTTCAGAGTCTCTTTCCACAGAGGGGACAAATGTTTGATGTAGAAGAGACATGAAGACGCGGGGACACATGTTGATGTAGAAGAGACGTGACTAAGTGGATTTTGCATGATAGGTGACCTTTAAAGCATCAATAATTGATGCAAGGATCAAAANTTGTGAATTTACTCCAGGTGGAACTAAAGTCTGATTTAACACTTGATTAGATTTCCCATCACTCATCCAGATCTGTGAAGTAACTAAAGGTATTAAATAAATGTAGTGGAGGAAAAGTACACCATTTACCTCTGAATTGTAGTGGAGTAGAAGTACAAAGTAGCATTACATGTAAATACTCAAGTAAAGTACAAGTACCTCAAAACAAAATGTAC
Source organism: Notothenia coriiceps (assembly GCF_000735185.1). NCBI lineage: Eukaryota > Metazoa > Chordata > Actinopteri > Perciformes > Nototheniidae > Notothenia > Notothenia coriiceps. The sequence goes on from NW_011337001.1 coordinate 104,557, forward strand.
TTAAGTGCAGTACTTTAGTAAATGTACTTAATTACGTCCTAAAACCCAAAGGCTTCACGAGGACAGCAGCATGTTGACTCTTTACAAACTCATTACATTTAAAAATAAGTCCCTGATCCAGACTACACAACCTCTTAAAAAGATTTATGAAACACTTGTATTAATTTGTGTTGCACCGGTTTTTCTGTAAAGCCTTAAAAAAAATTACATAAAAAAATAAACGCACACCAAATGTCCTCAGAGAATCGGTTGCTTCTCAATACTTGGTCCCCACAAGTACAGCAAAACAAACTAACAAACACACAGAAATGCCTTTAAAGGCAGCCTCTAAAAACTAGAAATGTGCGGTTTTAAAAAAAAATTCTAATTCTATTAAATTAAATATATTTGGACATTTATCACACATACTTTTCAGACTTTTACTTTACAGACGTGTACTTTTCATAGTTTTTTGGACACATTCTGACATTTCTTTAGGACTGTTGCAATAAGTCAATACCTGTGTATCCTTGTATTTTGTTGTTTTGTTTCCCATTGCAAAGCGTCCTTGGGTCTCTTGAAAGGCACTATAAAAAATTTAAATGATTATTAATACATTATAAGGTGCTTGATTGACAAAAATAATCTCTTAAAATGTTTATAATCACGTAATCGCTGAAGTATTTTTTTACTTTAATTATCTTTAAATGCTGTTTTCAGCCTCTCTAATCTGATTTTCACTTTTCTCTGATTCATATCATTTTTAGATAAATATCTTTGGACATTTAAATGCATCACCTTGGACTTTGTGGGACTGGAATGGACATTTTTAACAATTTTCTGAAATTTTTCTAGACATTTTACCATGAGTTGAACATTGGAAAGTTGCTCTACAGTAAAATAATCTACAAATATTTTTTCCTAATCATCATTTTTAGTACATTTTCATGCACAAATTGTATTAAATTATGTTTTCAGCCGCTAATATGGAGATGTTCTGCTTGTCTTTGATTAATAAGTAAATGTCTTCAGGTTTTGGACCTTCACCAACTTTGAGAAACTTGATCATTACTGATCTACAGATTATTTTATAGATTAATTGATAGTTTTTTTTCTCTAAACTGTCAAAAATATGAAGTAAAATAGCTCCATTCAAACAAACATCACACTGGAGTCTTTTCTCTTTTAAATGTATTAACAGAATTGTATTAACATTTAATATGCAGGAATGAGACCTTCTGTGAATACATGGCACAATCATATTATATACATTCTTTAAGGAGACAGTGCACAGACTTGGTGGAGGGGGGGGGGTAAATATCTTTAAATGACCCTTCAGTGAGTGACCAACATTTCTCTTTTTAAGTTAATTAGCTTTTTAAAAAAAAAAGAAAAATGGCTGTTACCAAGAAAAACACAAAGTAATACCACTGTTGTGTCGTACATCCATTCCTTTATACACACTTAGGGTTTAATCACACAAACCAGAGGGGGGAGGAGGGGAGGGGGGGGTGTCTACCACAGTGCTATCTTTTAAGTGTAAATATACAGAATTCCCATGTAACACGACATGTGAAGCGGATCATTTTAAAGAAACTAAATTAGAGCCTCTCGTTAGCTTATAATAAAGCTCATTGCACGTTTTCCCCCACAGACGTTAGTGTCTTCGTAGAAAGCCGCATGAGTGTGTGTGTGTGTTGATTAAAGGTGTGTGTGTGTTCAGTGTCCCGTCAGGTAGTCCTGTGTGGAGTCCGAGGCGAAGGAGTCGGCGTCCTCGTTGTCCGAGTCCTCGCTGCTGTCGTCGGCCGCCGGCTCTCCGGACAGCGCGATGCGGGCGTAGTCGTCGGTGTCGATGGATTTGCAGAAGTGGATGGCGTACTTCAGCTTCTCCTCCAGCACCTGTTTGCACGAGTACCGGGGCAGCTTCAGCAGGAAGAAGCAGGTGTAGGACTCGGGCAGGAAGTGGTCGGGGGGGTTGTATTTATCCAGCACCTGGGAGCAGAGAACAGGACTCGCTTAGTTCTAGAATATAAAGGTGGTTCTACTTCTGTAAAAAGCATTTACCCACTCAGGGACTCCTGTGTGGACTCGAATATAAATCCAGCTTAAAGGTAGGGTAGGTAAGAATGGAGAAACCAGCTCGAGTGCGCTAGAATTTGAAAGTACGCAGCCGGGAAAAAAAAATCTGCCCCTTCCTTCAGACTTCCTTACAGAGCCCCTCCTCCAACACACACGAACGAGCACATGACCAATGAGGGCACCAGATAATTTGTGCACGAGATGGAAGGCTGACAGGCAGGTAGGCCATCCAGTTACTTTAGCCGGGCCGGCTCAGATGATTGGTCGTGCTTTTTACAGCGCTACGGCCTGAGACTGCCAAGGCACACTATGTATTTATTGTCAAAGCATTTCATGTATTCATTGCTATTGGGATGTTAAGAGCATTCCATGGAATATAACAAAAAGTGTTTCTGAAGTGAATTACATACCCCACCTTTAAGTTTCTAATATTACAAAAATAAATGAGAATTTAAATGCAGAATAACAAAAACAGAATTAAGTAGCAGGGGATCTTAACAATACATTTAGCAGAGCCCAGCTTTTCTTTTCAAAATGCTTCGCCTCTTTTAAAAAATCAACTTTATTGTCAATCTTTCAGTTTGTGTGTACAGAGGGATCGAAATACCGTTTCCCACAATCCAGAGTACAATAAAAAAAAAAATATAAAAATATGTATGCAAATACGTATATACCTATATATACACAAAGACACATTTATACATGTGCACACATTAAGACCACAACAATCAATATATACAAAAATAACAGTCACTTCTATATTTTATGGGGCTGCTCCGACTTGAAAATATTGGAACTTCTCACTAAAATCACAGTGACGTCATTGTAGTAATTGTGGCTATAATAGCTTTTTGTTGTCGAGAAGTTCAATGGAAACGATCAAAACAAAGACCTAAAGCCCGTTTGTTGTAGCAGATTGTTCAGGCTCCACTGATCGGGCAGGCACTAATTGTTGCTGCCGGTGAGTGTGAGACTTTTATCGTCCTAATCCCTCTCTCTACGGCTGTCACACTGAGCGCTGAAGCTAAATCAGACGGTAAGTGTGAGAGCTAGCTTCTTCCCGTTAGTGCTCAAAGTGTCAAACAGATATATACTGTAGTGGCACAAACAGATCATAAAATGCAACAGTGAATCTAATCCAGGGTTAAATATATATGTACAAATATATATATATAACCTACTTTTCAAATAAATTCAACCAATTAAAAATGGAAACATTTTCAAACTAATCTTAGTAGATATAAAAAGCCCAATCACTTATTTGCACAACAGATCTTTTTCTAAGCAATCTGAAGCTTGTTTAAAGGCATGAGCTGCAAACTAAATAAATGAAACCCTCTGAAAAAAGAAGCTTTTAGTTATTATGCCCCAACAATTTGGAACAAACTGCAAGTCCGCTGAAACACTTCCTATTTTTAAATCCAGATTAAAAACGCACCTATTTGCCGCTGCTTTTAATTGAGCTGCCCATACTCACTAGTGTGAGTATGGGCAGCTCAATTAAAAGCAGCGGCAAATAGGTGCGTTTTTAATCTGGATTTAAAAATAGGAAGTGTTTCAGCGGACTTGCAGTTTGTTCCANATTATAGAGTTTCAGCGGAAGTCCCCTCGAGGGGGGGAGTAAATCCCTCGGATCGAGGCGGACCGAAGGGGGGGTAAGCTTGTCACGAATATATTGGACCAATTATCAAACCCGGATGAGTTAATTTGTATTAACAGGTATAATTGAGAATACTTATGTATATATTAGTTTCTTTCGTGATTCAAAAAGGATCAAGGTCGTGTTCAAAGTGAAGTTATCAGAATAAGATCCAAACGGAAAAAATTATAAAAGCCACCAATTGGAATTTCATTATTAGAAGAATCAGAGAGCGAGTAAAATCAACTTAAGGAAAAAAGAGATAGTAATAAGGAACGGAGGAGAGATTAAGATGTTTGGAAAGGAAGTAATAGTGTAAAGAACAAATTTTTCGGTAAAGAGGAAGAGGATAAGAAATAGTGTAGAGAAAGTCACGTGAGATGTAAGGGGTAAAGGAGATGAAGACACAAAGAATTGTGTTGAAACAGGGTTCACAAGATTTCTCAGGTACAGACGAGACTGTTCGTAGAGGTGTTTTCCGGCACTCCGTCGTTATAGTTACTTTGATAATTCTCATCGTTCATCATTATCGTTAACCAAAAAAATGGTGCATATTTGTGTCACACAGATTAGAAATGTTGAGTTCCTGCAAATAAAAGTTTTTGAAATAAATAATAGTGATTGTTCATTACAGTTTGATTGTTTTATATTTGTGAATATTTCTGGGTGTTGCCATCTGTACGTGGCGACGCTGCATTCTTTATGCTACTTACGTTGCTATGGTTTAAAATGTTCATATTGATATTCTTTTAACTCTGGCTTTGTAATAAAAAATATGGTGAAACGAAAACAGCCAAGCCTGGCAGCTTTTGGATTCACAAGAGGAGTCTAAAAATGACAACGTGAACGGAACAACTTTTAGTTGGCCGGCTGTAAGCGGCGTTAAGGTCGAGTTTGACAGCTCCACACAGAGGGCCCTGAAAAAAGAATAGGGCTCCCCCGAAAGCAAATGGGTCATTCGAACACTGTATATAAGTATATGTTGCTACTAGAAATAACAGAAGTCAGGATCTAATTAGCACTGACAGCATCAAATAACTCAGAAAACAAACAGTAAACTTATGTTGTGATTGTCTTGTGTTAAATACAGTGAATTCATGTCTTACTTTTGCATGCCTTCCCTCCAGTGTGCTTAAGCCCCTCCACATGTTACTACACATACTTTAGGTTACTCATATTGCTCTTTACCTTGCATCCGGTGGTGATGTCATGGCCCCAGTGGTTGGGGGCGCAGTGGTCGCACCGCTCTCCGATGGTGTTTGGAGGACAGATGCACTGCCCCGTGTTAGTGTCGCAGTTATTCCCCACATGAGTGCACTGACAAGCTGTACGAGAGAAAGTGTGTGTTCAAATATTTGGAATAAACCCTGAAGACAATTCAGTGTTTGACAAGCTGATTGTTTTTCTTAGTAACTTGTTTCTTCAACAACAATACAGTTTGTCTTTCACATCATGACATGCTGACAACGCTTGGATATAAGAATAATATGTCTGGGATGGAGACAAGGAAAGTGAGCTTGCCATGTTTTTTTTAACTTTAAAACCTAGGGGAACATATTTTGGTCACAGTGTGTCTTTAGTTCTGCAAAGGAGGTTTTTACGTTCTTTATTTGTCTTTTTGAAAGCAGGCTTACAGAAAAATGACTGTAAAAAGAAGGAATTTTAAAGGGTAATTGGTTGAGTTAGTGGAAGAAAGATTCAGTTGTTTAAGGTAACACCCCAAACCCCCCCAGTGCCATTCATTTCAATTTATTTTCCCAACCAATTAACTTATTCAATCACCCACACCCCATAGAAAACACTATTTCCACTGCCAGAGGACTCTCTTTCTCATTCAGCTCGCTGATTGAATTGAAATAATAATACTCATGAAATGGAAAGTCATTTTTACAGGAGAGTTGCATTATTTTGTTATATTTCTATTTAATGAACATTCCTGAAATCTAATGGAATAGCACCTGAATAATTAATGTGAATTGTTAATGAAAGTGTCATCAGCTAGTCCTGGCTCTTTCTGTCATTTCCGCCCACAGCCTGAAACGTATTTGTATTCCGACTTGCCTTCAGTGAATTCCCTGTAACATGAAACATATTGTTTCTGTAACCTGACTGCTGCACTGAGCTGCTGATCTGAAGATGAATCAAACAAATAATTCCCAGTCCTATCTTTTCTTTCTTTCTGGCTAACTTGGTTCTCCTTCCCTTGGCTGTTATTGGTGGTTGGCATCAATTATACATTGCATAAGCAGATATGTGGGAAAAGCTTTTTATAGTTTAGGTGTCTGGATGCTTAATCCTCTTTTTGCTCAGCTAAAGTTTGCTGCACCTGCGGCCTGCGGTGCCAAGTTTGTAGGGCATATGATTAATAATGTCAACTTGCTCCCATATAGGCCTTTATAAATGACTAAAGTATCTTCAGATGATGTAACACACCCTTAGGGGATGATAATGAAAATCCACAGCTCTGACAACAAACAGATAATTGTCTTCTGATGTAAACTTTTTGTTCACTTCACCGATCAATATTGTGTTTTAATACAATGAACAAGATATGGAAATCAATAAGTCTTCCCTTTACCAGGGATACTGTCTTTTATAGCAAAGCCTCAAACGGAATAATACACAGATTTTGTACCTTAGAACATTTACATGAGTAACTCCATCTCTATTTCCAACATATCCATTTCCAGCTACTGCAAGTTTGAATTTAGAGACTTGTTTTACAACAGTTTGGACACATTTTGACCTTTCATTTGAGGTGTGAGTACAGACTGTGTTTGGTGTTAAATCCCTGCTGATTTAAATATGAATCACGGCTTCCTGGATCACTGTGAAAATGAAATAAGCTAGACGTTATGTAATTCTACATCAAGCACAAATAAAGAAACAGGATGGTGATTAATTAAAGAGAAGGTTCAAGGTTCAAGGTTCTTTATTTGTCATACGAACATAGCTACAGAGTAGTTATGTCGATGAAAATCTTAGGTCACAGGCTTCTCCAACAGGGCAACACAATAATACAGAAAAACAGAAAAATATAGTGCAGGTAAATATTAAAAAGTTACAGAGCCCCCTAGGGGACATGGAGAAGAAAAATAAATCTCGCAAAACCCCGTTGCAGTTTGTAGACGGTCCCTAAGCACTCCTCTCCCTCCTCAAGCTGCAGATTGTGACCAATTCTTGATGTTTAGCTCGGATGAGATCTCGCAAAAGTATTGTGAGATCTCGCAAAGGGGTTTTTGCGAGATCTCGCGCAAAACATATATATATATATTTTTTCAAATAATTTTTTTTTTCTTCTCCATGTCCCCTAGGGGGCTCCGTAAAAAGTAAATACAAAAACAAAAATAGTTTAAAAAAAGTGAAATAGTGAAATAAGAGTCTATATGCAAGCTATTGGAATGATATATTAGAATAGTTTTGATTAATGTTAATACAAATACATCTAAGTGCCATGCTGTCAACAGCCTTCACACACAGAGTTTTATAAACGCATCTTATGTCGGGTTTTCCACCAACCATTAATTGATAAACAATTACGTTGGGTCAAAATAGATTTCACTGTAATATTGACTTACGTTGATTTGATTAACCTAGTGATCTCTTCCCTAAACATTATTCAATATTACAAATAATGAACAGCTGTTTTGCGTGTTCACCATCCAAGATGAATAACACATCTGGCAGCTCCATAATTCTTTTGTCCTATCATTATTTGTATGTGTGTCCAAGCTTCACAGATGTTTCTATCAATCAGCAGCCGGTTTCTCTCGGCTACATTCACTGTCTGTAGTTAAACTGGAACAGAAAGACATGCCTGCGCAGACAAATGCTCTGCTTGTAGGCACAAAGATTTTGGCTAAGTAATAATTACAAAACTGCCACCATGATGTGAACGAGTACACACGCACTTTTAAGATTACACAATAGCTTTTTTCTAAGTGGAATTGCACTGCAGACAATTTGTGTAAACTTTAAATTAAAAACGAAGGAACAGAGCAGCGGTTTAATGGGGAGAGCAATTTGTGTCTGCTGACATTACATTCATTGCAAAACGGTTCAAACACAAATATGAAATGCTTTGATGTTTTCAGTGCAGCAAACTCCCTGGAAATGTTTAAAAGTAAATTACAAACCTATCTTTTTTAATATAGCTTTTAATTTGGGTTAACTTTCAATTCTCACAGGTATCATTGTCCAAGTTTTTCTGTATTTTTTCTGTTTTGCTTTTATTTATTTATTTTTAACTGTTTTATTTTAACCTATTTTAATTTATGTGAGCTTTACTTCAAGGGCATTTCATTAGGATCACTTTCGATGTTTTAACTTGTTCTCTATTTATTTTAATATTGTTGTTATGTTTTCTTCTTGTTCCGTAAAGCACTTTGGGTGCTATACAAATAAAGTGTATTATTATTATTATTACTTTTGTTCTGTCTGTTTTTTTACGAAACACCTCCCTCTTTATGGGACCCTCTAACACCTGCACTTTTAAAAGAACATCCATAACATTCATCTGTTTGTAACTTATACATATCAATATTCAAATTACTTGCACATAGACTATTCTGCACAATTTATATTATATTCAATTTTATTTATTTGTACTATTTTCAGTTGTATTGTGTTGCACTGTTGGAGGAGCCTGTGACCTAAGGATTTCATTGTCATAACTACGCTGTTGCTATGAACATATGACAATTAAAGCCTTGAAACCTTGAACCCTTGAACCTTGAAACCTTGAACCCTTGACCCTTGAACCTCTATGCTTACGTGTGCAGCCGCCCTCCTGGAAGTTGAAGAATCCTCGAGAGCAGCGGTCACATTTGGGTCCGGAGACGCCGGGCTGGCAGCGACACTGACCGGCTTCATCACAGTCGAACGACTTGGACCCGAACGAGTTACAGTGACACGGGACACACACTCCTCCGGTGCTGATGCCGTGAGTCTGCGTCTGGAGAAACACAGAAAGACGGGGTTAAAATGGAGTTTAGAAGAGGACGTGGATTTAGAGAAGTTGCAGACACACTCAAGCAACTTAGACACACAGAGGTTGTGAGAATGAGAAATGACATAAGATGCAAGACTTGTTTTGAATGAAAAAGAGCAGGTGGGGGGAAATGAGGCAATAATTGTGTTTATATTTGTGAGTTTCAAGAGTTGTGACCATTTTGAAAGTATTATTCTTGAATAAAGAGAGAATTTCAAAGATGAGTTGTCTAGATGCTATTCATTTTTTTATTTGACTTGTTTAAATGTAGACTAAAAAGCTATCTGATAGTTTGAAAATGCCTCCTTGTGGCTGCTAAAGGAACCAAACCAAAATGCCATGCATGGTGGTTCATCAGCTTGGACAACAACATTCACTAACTGCCCCTGATGCCGGATAAAAAACATTGAATTAGTTACAGTTCATCTGAAAATGACTGGAGAATGTGGATATCTTGGGCAAAGTCATGAAGATAATGATTGGCCTAAACATAATAACAGTTCAACAAAAGTTCAGCAACAACAAACACCTTGAGCTAATTAAAGAAGTGACATTTTCGAATGATCTCATTGTAACGTTGATATTAGGACGTGTGTCACGTTTGCATTTGTTCTTCACTTGGAAACATCTTCAAACCACTTCAAACCAAATGTCTCTCAGAATAACACTCCGTGCCAGTAAAACTCTGCATAGAACACGAGATGAACACCTCACTGTCCATGCAGTGTTTAAAAACTTTAACCTCAAACCATCCAATCCACAAACACAAAGATTTCAATACTTGATGGACAATAAAAATTGGTTTTCAACGTCTTCTTCAGCAACACCAATATTTTTTAATTCACGTCAAATAAACACACCCATACTTAAACACACCATGCCCGGTTTAAACACTTGAACCTCAAACCATCCCATCCACAAACACATCTTTGTTAATGCTTGTTTTCATTTCTTTGTCTTCTTCAGCAACATTGACATTTTGTAAACACACCCATGCTACTTAAACACACCATGCCCGGTGTGTTACCCCTGGGCTCGGCCTGTACGCCCCCCTGGGACACCCCCCCGTGCGGGAGGAGCCCCCCCATCTCTGATGCACGGCTGAGAGGGGAACACGCTCCACCGGCCTTCGGGTCTCACGCCTCTCGTAACCTTGGCGACGCAGGTTGCAGTGCCGGCCCACAAAGCCGGGCCGACAGATGCAGCGGCCCTCGGCGTCGCAGCGCTGAGACATGGAGCCCGGGGGGCTGCAGCCACAGGGGATACAGTCCTGCAGCTCAGCGTCCCACCAGCAGTTAGGCTGGACCAATCACAGCGCAGAGAGGGGGTCAGCAGGACAGAGAGAAACAACACACTCAAAGTACAAGGAGGAAAGAACTCAAAAGAAGATTCCAAAAACGAAAATACTGCTGTGTTGTGGAGAAAAATCCTTATTCATTAGGATCATTGTATCATTGTCACAAAAAGAGACCACAAACTTACTTTAGAAAAGAAAAGAAAACACTTGATGACCTTCGATATTCCCAACTTATCAGATTAAGTGTGAAACAAAAAAAAATGTTGTGTGACATTTTAATATAATGATGCATCTTCTTTCTCTTGCAAAGCTACATTTGTGGGTTTGCCATCACAGCCTAATTGCTGCCATTGCAAAAACTGAAGTATAGAAAAAAAATAGTCATAACAAATTAACAAATTCTGCAGGTAGTGATGAGAAACAAGAACTTGGAGGTCTCTATATTATGTTAATATCTAATATTCAAGCGTGGTGAAATCGTGCAAATGGGGTTACAACACTTGAGGTTTACATGTAGTCCATTAAACATTAAGCAATGTGATGTTGCAAGACACCAAGAAGAGAAAGGGGGAAGTATATGTGGAAAATAGATGAACTAATAGTCTATAAAGTAAAGGTGCCAATACAAAATACTTACAATGCACTCGTCACACTGTCGTCCAGCCACATTTTGTTTGCACTCGCACCGTCCAGTCTCCTTGTTGCAAACCTCAGATACAGAGCCATTAGTGTGACACTGACAGGCTGTAAGAGAGGAGAGGAGAGGAGAAGAGGAGAGGAGAGGAGGAGAGAGGAGAGGAGAGAGCATATTTAATCAATAATCATTTACTAACGGCCTCATTTCTACATAAGTACATCAAATAAAACCTTAGTTCAACAACAACACTGGTTGGTGAGTGTTTCCTTCACACTACAGTCTGCTGGATGAGCTCAAATCCTACTTAAGGTCTTCTTCAGGATTATCTGTCAATATGCATTTTAATATCCCTCTGACTGCGCTTTGGAGAAAATCTCCTCTCGCCCAAATAGACTCTTCAGTCCAGTGGGCTGAATTATTTTTGACAGATTAAGTTTTGTATATTAAAACGACACCCAGTTTAAGTTTGAGTCTAATGACAAAGCAATGGTGCAACAGAGGACAACATCAAATGTTCTTAAAATTCAGAATGTAGATTCGAAAGAAAAGCTGGTGTTTAGTGTGTGAGTTCTCTGTCTAGACAAAACTGCAATCACAAAGATTGAGTGAAAGTCCACAACAAACCGAACACTGACAACATGAAAGATGACTAGAATTATTTTTTTATTATTATATTTATTTGTCTTCAGTTTAGATGCCAACTTACAACCACATTAGGGCTTTGAAAGCTGTCTGAAAAGGTTTTTTTTGTTGGTGCTAAGGGAAATAAAACACTGGACTCAGACACTCACAAGCTGTCCCTGAAGCTACGAAAAGCCAGCCAAGACAATTTAAACGTATCCTCTGAAAAGTTGCCGGATAAAAAAATAATTGAATTAGGTAAAGTTCAGTTGGAGTGAGAGGAACAAATCTGCTTCCTGCAGCCACATTGAGAAATCACCAAGATATGTGGGTCTTAAATGTTCAATGATGAGTACATGTGGTTAAGAAATGAATAGTTTTCCACTAGGAAATGGCTTAGGCATCTTACTAATTAAAACAACATCTCCAGAGTCTATTTGTCACAGCTCTCTCCCTCATGTCCTGCCATATCCACTGTCAATATAAAAGACTCAAAACACCCACGAGACCCTAAAATACTTTGTTTTTTAATCTTGTGATTAGGACAGACACTGAGAGAAAAAACAAGTCCAAAATAAAGCTTGTGTTATAAATAACAAGGAAGTACGCACTACTTGGATCTGATGGTGAGGAAACAGTGGGGTGCTTATGATGATTGTTGAGGCTAAAAACTGTCCACATACACAAGATTAAATTAAAAAGAAAAGGCACACACACTAACAACGAATAAAGAGGCCGAATATGCTGGTTGAGTTTTCCCTTTCCTGTAGCGTGTTATATTGTTTTTTGTGAGTGTAAACGGTCTGCGGCGACAAAAATCCCAAAGTTCCCTTCAGAGGGAAAATGAACACAATAGGCGCGTTCACAGCAAGTACTTTTCCCACAAAGGTTCCTGAGAACTACGATTTAGTTGCGTTCACACCAAAAAGTCCCAGGAACTAAATTAGTCCTAGAGAACCTTTTTTACCCCCTTTTCAGTCCCTGCTAGAGAGCAGGGACTTTCGTGGGAGAAAAAGGTTCCTGTGTCTGATTGGCTGGGCGGAATGCAAACCACGCCCCGTCAAACTCCCAAAAACGTTTGTGAAGCCGCCATTTTATTATCCTCGCATTGCATTATTAGCATTAGCATTAGCCCAGCGCAGAAACGCAGAGAGCTAACTCTATGACAACTCAAAATTAAAACATGGGAGCGATGGAGATGAGAAGGTGTCGGCGTTCTGGCCGTTTCTCGGAAGCTTCGTAGAAGCTTGCTGGGAGTCCCGCCAGCTTCTATTGAAGCCAGTCCCCCAACTCGGGGCTCGGGCCGGGTTTTGGGGTGGCATATACGCCCTGAAGTTGTGTGCCTGCCAGTCACCCAGCAAAAGAAGAAGAATGGACGTCATGCGGCTTCATTTGCTACATCCTTCCCCCAGAACTACATTTCCGGTTGAACGCATCTGTCCTAGTCATAACTAAGAGTTTGCAACCTTTGTGAAAAAGTACTGGTGTCACGCGCCTAATAGTCCCTCCTTTAAACCAATCATCTTTATGTAAAAAAAAAGCAGTTTTAGGGAAGTTCATTGTCTTTAGTATGATTACCATCACTAAACTTTATTATGATAAACAGTCTCATCTCTTTCCTTATTTCTCTGGCGTTGCAATTCATGGCCTTGTCCGGAAGAGTCTTAAATGCAGCACGAATGGGTTGAGTTACTTTATATCGTCTCCTCTATCGTGATCTCAACTTTATTTAACTTGTTTAAAATTACCGGAAAAATAAGAATAAAAGACACACCTACACAACGCCAAATAAGCCCCTTAGATCCACAATTAAAACCTTTGACACACGGCTCCCATCTGGCTGGATGGGCTGTCAGGAAGGCACACACACATCACGGAAAAACACACCACACCTTTCCAAGAATCAGTAGCACACTCCACATCACAGTAGCACCACGTGGACTAGTTTTACCTCGTGTTATTCTCTACTATTTAGATGTGATAGAGAGAGTAAGGCGGCCTGAGTGGTGCGATGGAAGTGGAGTAGAGGGATACAACAGATGTCCACACCACCACCACACACAGAAACCGACACATGCGTGGAAGATTTATCTATTTTCCCTGCTTTACCCATGATGCAGAGAGGCACGCATGTCCTCCCAACACACCTAGCAACCCATACATTCAGATGTATAGTGTTATAGAGAAAACCATGCACATACATGTCCGTCTCTTTTGTACACACACTCCCTTTCACACACAGTCTCTCACCCGTCTAGCTTTACCCTTCGGCGCCCATCTGGCCACTGTTCTGTTAGTGCAAGGGCGGTGATAAAGGTTGCTTTCTGTGTGTTTTTTAAATTTTTATCAGCGCTAGCCTTGATGGTGAAGAGGAAAAGCATTTTACCACATGATTTTTTTTTTTGCAACTTGAATATTTTCCGTTAATAGAACACTGTGACAAACCGTAGGAGTGCCTATTGTCATTTCTTGTTATCATTGCAATGGGTTTGGTGAGAAGTTGAGCGCTATTCATCATGGCTTGACACACGAGGCAAATGTGCGTCACCTTAGGTAAGATGGTGGGAATAGGATGAGGTGGGGTTTGCGGTGTCTCTGATGATGGGTGGTTTGGTGTGGATGCCTTGAGGGGAACACAGGAATTGTGTGTGTTTCTATATTTCCAAACCGGCAGATGGGACGGAGGTATTACCTCTAAACTGCAAATTATTTGATTGGCCTGCCCGCAACAGGAGTGAATTATGAAGTGGGCGTTTGGGATTAGCAATTTGTTTGTGGATGACGGTAAACTGACTGCGCCCTGGAGTTTGTTTGGAATAGTGCGCTCTATAGAAAGACGACTGCCCTTTAGGGTCTTGTGCACTCATCTCGCATTCCTACGACCACACGCCTCCAAGCAATGGTCGTCTTGTCACGGGTTGTGTGGAGGGCTGAGAGGGCCAGCCAGAAATGCCAAGAGGGTGATCGTAGTTCTGTTACGTCTGGGATAGTGTTGGTTGGTAAATTTAGATGCCATGTCTCCTTTTAGGGCTTCGAAACATGAGTTAGGGCATGGTCAGGTCATCTGAAGTGCGACATTTGATCGTCTCGATTGATAAAGGAT
>NW_011337001.1:118929-122987 GCF_000735185.1 Notothenia coriiceps
GAGAGAGAGAGAGTGTGTGTGTGTGTGTGTGTGTGTGTGTGTGTTGGGGGGATGTCAGGAAGTGCATTATTGGAAGGAATGAAGGGTGTGGGATGGAGAAAATGTGTGGTATTCACATCCAGGGCCCAGTGGGGGGTCGTCCCCAGTTCGCTATGGGGGGACTGGATGACAGGCACACACCCACACACACACACACACACACACACACACACACACACACACACACACACACACACACACACACACACACACACACACACACACACACACACACACACACACACACACACACACACACACACTGTAATGTGTGTCAGCGCTGAGGCCTGTTAATCTGCACTGATTGTGCACCGCCGGGCTGATACAGTTTGATTAAAGCATTTACAGCGTTCAAAGTAATGGATTTCCCCAGTCACCCAGATCTACACGGTTTCACATTATAGATTAGGTTTAGTTTCCTCTGAGGGGCCATCATAAGATCCGGCACACAGGCCTTTCAAAAGCAGCCAAGAAAAGAAAGAAGAAAAGGCTTTAAAGCTGGTTTTGATGTATGCACTAGGTAATACAAAGTTTTTAGACTGTTAGAACATACATGTAGTGACGACAAGGTCACCTGTAGGTGGTTTCAATTCAAGTTTTACATTGGTCATAAAGTGACAGCTTAGTTCACCCATGCTGTGTCTCAAATTGCGTACTTCTGTATTCACATGTGCTCTTTTGAGGGCATAAGTGTGTCCCAATTCCACTATGGTAAGAGTACCTGGAATGTGCCTTCATAACGTCAAAACGTTGAGTCTTCTCACACCGAACACTCGCCATCTTGGCTACTGATTAGAAGTTCCCTGACTAGCTGCTGTTGCTCCGGTAAACACAGTACTATTCAACTACAAAAGATGCAGGTTTTTCTTTCTATTTCTTAGGTAACGTACCAACATGACAGTGTGAAAAGAAGCCACTGTTCATTTTACATGGTTAATTGAGCAGTCCATACTGATTTGGTCCAGAAAACAATCATGCTAGCTATCTAGCCTGCTAACAGCAGCCATTTTAGTCACTACCTGGTGTACTATACAAACACTACGCATTTACATTATTTTTTTACTGTAGAGGAAATGTACCAATATACGGGTGTTGATAAAAAAGCCACAATTAATTTGACAGTTTTAGCAGTTCCTCCTGATTAGGTACAGTAAATTATCGTTGCTAGCTATCTAGCGAGCTAACAGCAGCTACTGGTACTTCCGGTGTGGCCACAGTAGCCGTGTAAGATTTTAGACGACACTATATGGTAGGAACTCACCAATTCCCCACAGGGGTTGACAGTGTACTATGGATCTGAATTGAGACACCTGTCATCACCTTCGTGCCCCAATTATTTTTATTCCTCTTTGCTGACGATAGGAGTGGCCTGAGGCAACATGTCAGTATATTTCTCGACCCATTGTCATGAAAAATTAGGAATAACTTCTGTAGGAAATAATACAAATGTTGCAGAAGAAGAAACATGGAAATTGTTGAAAAAAAGTAAGTACCTGGTGGTAGTGTGTTTGTTAAATAGAAACCTACGTTGAAGCTGAGATTCAAAAGAGAGTTTTTGCCCGGTAACCTGATGTACAAGCCTTCCTCTTGGTGCAACATAACAAAAAGGGCACATATCTGTCACTTCATGCACGTATTAAACAAAATCCCCAACCTTAAGCATTTCAGGGAGAGTATGATCATCCCTTGGCTTGGTTTTTCCAACATTACTTCAACCTGGGGGATTCCTGCTGTGACTCAGCACTTCCCAAAAAAGCATACCATTGAACAGATCCCCTAGTCTTTGCCCTCCTCTGTTGAGGACATGGACAGACTGGTTGGTTTGCTTCAGTTTTGCACACACGGGGTCTATTGTCTATGGTTGGATGACTGTTGAGCATGATTTAAATACCATTGTCGTTTCATAGATATCTTGTCAGGGCCTGGTTCTGATTCAAGCCAAACCAACCATGATCCCAATCTATCTAACATACGCCCTGAATATTTCCCATGTCACGTACACACCTGATTGTCCACATACTATGAACAAAAATTCCAAGTTCTCGTATTAACCTGGCATTGGGACAACTATTCCCATAACACGTAAATTAACAACTTTTACGAGAAAGGCGAACACCCTTCCGGTTTGAAGGAATGATGCCCTCCCTCTCTAGTGAAGCTATTTAAGTTCTCTTCTTATCATTCAGTCACCACACACCTGCTCTTATCGGAAAGCAACATGGCACAGGGGATCCATCTTGATCGAGCAAATTTCTGCTGCTCAATCTGTCTGGATTTGCTGAAGGACCCGGTGACTTTTTCCTGTGGACACAACTATTGCATGGTGTGTATCACGGACCACTTAGATGCTCAGGATGATAGAATGATCTACACCTGTCCTCAGTGCCGGCAGAAATTCATGCAAAGACCTGCCGTGGTAAAAAACAACATGTTGGCGTTTGTGGTCGGGGAGCTGATGAAGATTGAAACCCCAGCTATTCCTCCTCCTCCTCCTTCTCCTGATTTTGATGAGGATCAAACTGAACATGTGGCGTGTGATTTCTGTCAAGAGAAAGCTATCAAGTCCTGTCTGCAATGCATGGTTTCTTATTGCGTGGAACACCTCCGCCCACACTTTGAAGTAGCCCCCTTACAGAAACACAAGCTAGTGGAAGCGTCCGCACAGCTCCAGGAGAACATCTGCCCTCGTCATCAAGAAGTCATGAAGCTGTTCTGCCGTACGGATCAGCAGTGCATCTGCTATCTCTGTTCGAAAGATACTCACAAAGGCCACAATAAAGTCTCGACTGCAGCAGAAAGGGTGGAGAGGCAGAGAGAGCTTCAGGCGACTCAGCAACACATCCGTAAGACGATCCAGGACAAAGAGAGAGACGCAAAGTGGTTTCAACAGGAGGAAGACACCATTAATCGATGCGCTGAAGCTGCTCTGAGAAACAACGAGAACACCTACAACGACCTGATGCGTATCATTGAGAAAAGTGTTGCAGAAGTGAAGGAGAAGGTTACATCTCGACGGGAAACCGAAGTCAGGTGGTACATAAAGGTTCGGGAGAAGCTGGAGCGGGACGTCGCCGAGCTGAACAGGAAAGACGAAGAGCTGAAGAAGTTCTCACACACAGAGGATCACACTGGCTTTCTGATCAAGTACCCAACGTTGGCAAGTCTCAGTGAATCCACAGAGCCGCCCCCCGTCAAAGCCCGTCGCGTGGGGTACTTCGAGAAAGTTTCAATGGCTCTGTCCGAGGCCAAGGTGAACTTACGTGCGATTGTTGGGGAAGAATACGCAAAGGTCTCCATGACAGTCACTGGGGTTATAACATCAAATACTAAAGAAGAGCCCTTCACCAGAGCTGACTTCTTACACTATGTATGCCAAGTAACTCTGGATCCAAACACGGCCAACGCACATCTGAAGATATCCGGGAACGACAAAATGGTAACTTTATGTTTATGAACAGAAGTGTCCTCTTCATCCGGAGAGGTTTGTTTATAGCTGGCAGCTCCTGAGTAAAGACAGTCTGGACGGTCTTAGTTACTGGGAGGTGGAGTTGTAGCTGTCGCGTACAAAGGGGCTTCACTGAAAGCATGTTTGGGTACAACGACAAGTCTTGGGCGTTGGATTGTTACAAAAACACCTGCACGTTCAGGCATGACAACGTTAGAACTCGCATCCCGGGCATGTGGTCGTCCAGAGTGGGAGTGTACCTGGATCCTGACGCAGGAGTCCTGTCCTTCTACAGCGTCTCTGAAACCAGGACCCTCGTCCACAGAGTCCAGACTAAATTCACTCAGCCGCTCTACGCCGGACTCTGGCTTTCAGACGGAGTGACTGCCGAGGTGTGTCGGATCAGGTAGACGGGAGGTATTGAAAAGAGAAGATATGGTGTTGATCAAACAGGGATTTGTGACAGCTGTACGATGCTGGAATGCTTTAGGAAGTGTGCGTGACTTAAGATAAGAAGTACTTTATTGATCCCAATGTGGGAAATGCTTGTGTTGCAGAGACTGCCAAGGCACAC